>NC_080730.1:547295-557295 GCF_019097595.1 Hemibagrus wyckioides | reverse complement strand
ATGTGTGTGTATCTGTGTGTATGTGTGTGTATCTGTGTGTATGTGTGTGTCTCTTTGTATGTGTGTGTATCTGTGTGTATGTGTGTGTCTCTTTGTATGTGTGTGTGTGTCTCTTTGTATGTGTGTGTGTATTTGTGTGTATGTGTGTGTGTGTGTGTGTCTCTTTGTATGTGTGTGTGTATTTGTGTGTATGTGTGTGTCTCTTTGTATGTGTGTGTGTATGTGTGTGTATCTGTGTGTATGTGTGTGTATCTGTGTGTATGTGTGTCTCTTTGTATGTGTGTATGTGTGTGTCTCTTTGTATGTGTGCGTGTATTTGTGTGTATGTGTGTGTGTGTGTGTCTCTTTGTATGTGTGTGTGTATTTGTGTGTATGTGTGTGTCTCTTTGTATGTGTGTATGTGTGTGTATCTGTGTGTATGTGTGTGTATCTGTGTGTATGTGTGTGTCTCTTTGTATGTGTGTGTGTGTGTCTCTTTGTATATATGTGTGTGTGTGTTGTACCTCGATTCTCCAGATGATGATGCCTGGAGTGCGTGTGACGGCTCTGAATGTTTGCTCCATCCCAGACTGGACACTGAAAGAGGAGATGAAGACTGATGAAGAGATTCTCTTCCACAGAGGACCAGCTGAACATCTGAACAACCTCAACACACACACACTCACACACACTCTCACACACACACACACACCTGAACACGTACAGACTGAACCCCAAACCTCAACACACACACACTCACACACACACACACACACACACACTCTCACACACCTGAACACGTACAGACTGAACCCCAAACCTCAACACACACACACTCACACACACTCTCACACACACACACACACACCTGAACACGTACAGACTGAACCCCAAACCTCAACACACACACACTCACACACACTCACACACACCTGAACACGTACAGACTGAACCCCACACCTCAACACACACACACTCACACACACTCACACACACTCACACACACACACCTGAACACATACAGACTGAACCCCAAACCTCAACACACACACACTCACACACACTCACACACACCTGAACACGTACAGACTGAACCCCAAACCTCAACACACACACACTCACACACACTCACACACACTCACACACACACACCTGAACACATACAGACTGAACCCCAAACCTCAACACACACACACTCACACACACTCACACACACACACACACACACCTGAACACGTACAGACTGAACCCCAAACCTCAACACACACACACTCACACACACTCACACACACACACACACACACACCTGAACACGTACAGACTGAACCCCAAACCTCAACACACACACACTCACACACACTCACACACACACACACACACACACACACACACACACCTGAACACGTACAGACTGAACCCCAAACCTCAACACACACACACTCACACACACTCACACACACACACACACACACACCTGAACACGTACAGACTGAACCCCAAACCTCAACACACACACACACACACTCTCACACACACACACACACACACTCACACACACACACACTCTCACACACACACACACACACACATACTCTCACACACACACACACACTCTCTCACACACACACACACACACACACTCTACACTCTCACACACACACACACACACTCTCTCACACACACACACACACCTGAACATGTACAGACTGAACCCCAAACCTCAACACACACACACTCACACACACTCACACACACACACACACCTGAACACGTACAGACTGAACCCCAAACCTCAACACACACACACACACACTCTCACACACACACACACACACACACACACACCTGAACACGTACAGACTGAACCCCAAAACTCAACACACGCACTCACACACACACACACACACACACATATACACCTGAACACATACAGACTGAACCCCAAAACTCAACACACACACTCACACACACACCTGAACACTTACAGACTGAACCCCAAACCTCAACACACACACTCACACACACACACACACCTGAACATTTACAGACTGAACCCCAAACCTCAACACACACACACTCACACACACACACACACACACCTGAACACTTACAGACTGAACCCCAAACCTCAACACACACACTCACACACACACACACACACACACACACACACCTGAACACGTACAGACTGAACCCCAAAACTCAACACACACACTCACACACACACACACACATATACACCTGAACACATACAGACTGAACCCCAAAACTCAACACACACACTCACACACACACCTGAACACTTACAGACTGAACCCCAAACCTCAACACACACACTCACACACACACACACACCTGAACATTTACAGACTGAACCCCAAACCTCAACACACACACACTCACACACACACACACACACACCTGAACACTTACAGACTGAACCCCAAACCTCAACACACACACTCACACACACACACACACCTGAACATTTACAGACTGAACCCCAAACCTCAACACACACACTCACACACACACACACACACACACACCTGAACACGTACAGACTGAACCCCAAACCTCAACACACACACACACACCTGAACACTTTCAGACTGAACCCACCTTTAAGCCCATATATGGAAATCAGAGTGGGTGTGGCTAGGTCATACACGTGAATTTACCTTTAAGCCCATATATGGAAATCAGAGTGGGTGTGGCTTAAAGGTCATAGATGGGAATGCACAGTTGAGACCATATATGGAAGCGCTGTAAAGGCACGCAGCGAAGGTTTCCGAGAAATCCTGTCCGGTCAGCGAGTGTTAGCTGGGCAGCTACAAACAATTAGTGACAACACACCTGAATAAATGAACTTCCTCATTCCCGTTTAAAGACCATATATGGACTTAAAGGTTCGAGCCACGCCCACATCATCAGTTTTTGTCTATATATGGAATGAAATATACAGTGCATATATTTTAAAATTCTGATGCAGTGTGTGTGTGTGTGTGTTGTCTGATTCACACCACTAACCTGCTGTGTATCTGTTACAGAAACCTCAAAATCTACCTGGCAGGTCACATGACCAGATACACCTGTCTCACATTAAGCAGTGAGACATAAACCAGACAGATCTCTCACCTCTCTGTGATTTTATTTACTCTCTTTATCCCACTGGGGTTCTGTCAAAAGTCTCACACTCTTTCATTACATTTTTCATTACTAATCTAACACACACACACACACACACACACACACACACATGGAGTGAAGTGTGATTTTCTTCCTCTGCTGTCACACACTAACCACACCATCCCCTCCATCACTCCTCTAACACACACCCAGGAAAGTGAACTCTTATCGTCAGAGAGGAATGAACTCAAACTCTCAGTGAATGGGAGAGAGAGAGAGAGAGAGAGGCGTAAAGAAAATACACAGGAAAATAAAAGTGAGACGTACCTGCAGAGTGAGCTTTAAAGTCCTGATGTTCGAGACGGATCTGGGAATGGTGTGTGTGTGTGTGTGTGTGTGTGTGTGTTTCAGCTCAGCTTGCTGAAGCACGCTTCAGAAGTGTGGACCTGTTCTCCTAACAATACACTCTTCCTGATCTTCCTCTTCCTTCTACCACTGACGTCTCTCTCTCTCTACATCTCTCTCTCTCTCTCTCTAACAGACACACACACACACACACACACACACACACATACACACACACTGGATTTGATTAGGATTTGCCTGCCTGGGTCCCTGACTATCACTCCATCCCATAGATGGCCAGATAGAAGCAGAGATACAAAGTTGAAAATGCAAATTAGCGAGAGACTTATTCAAAGCACACAACGAGAGAGAGAGAGAGAGAGAGAGAGACAGAGAGAGAGAGGGGGGGGTGAGAAAGTGAGAGAGAGAGAGAGAGAGAGAGAGCTGACAATGGTGCATTATGTGAAATCAATAAAAATAAAAAGCAGCAGCAGGATGATGGGGATGTATCATACTGGAATAAATAAAATATTTATCACTGATGGACCACCATCTCTCTCTCTCTCGCTCTCTCTCTCTCTGACTCTCTCTCTGACTCTCTCTCTCGCTCTCTCTCTCTCTCACTGTCTCTCTCTCACTTTCTCACCCCCCTCTCTCTCACTGTCTCTCTCTCTCTCCCTCAGTCCAATGATACTGAGAGAAATATACACATAAATATATACAAAACCGGATAAATGTCTTGTACATCTGATAATAATAAACAATAAGACTGAAAATAAAACAGTAAATCATAGAGAGAAACAAAACTATATAAACATTTTCATGGTTTTATTTCAGTGAAATAAAAATCTGCTGCTTTTTACTGAGAAACATTTCTGAAATACGTGAAGATCAATTACAGTGCTTTACTCAGAGAACTCCATTTCCCATCAGACACCACACACACACACACACACAACTATTCTCTCTCACTCACTCCTGCACACACACCCTCAACTACACACACACTGATGGAAGAAGGGAAGAAGTCTGGAACCACCCAGACTCTTCCTATTGCAGGCCGCCCGGACAAACTGAACGATCGGGGGAGAAGGGCCTTAGTCAGAGAGGTGACCAAGAACCTGATGGTCACTCTGAAAGATCACCAGTGTTTCTCTGTGGAGAGAGGAGAACTTCCAGAAGAACAATCATCTCTGCACCACTCCACCAATCAAGCCCGTATTGTAGAGTGACCAGACAGAAGCCACTCCTCAGTAAAAGGCACATGACCGCTCACCTGGAGTTTGCCAAAAGACACCTGAAGGACTCTCAGGTCATAAGAAATAAAATTCTCTGGTCTGATGAAACAAAGATTGAACTCTTTGGCCTGAATGGCAAGCGTCATGTCTGGAGGAAAACAGGCACCGGTCATCACCTGGCCAATACCATCCCCACAGTGAAGCATGATGGTGGCAGCATCATGCTGTAGGGATGTTTTTCAGCAGCAGGAACTGGGAGACTGGTCAGGATGGAGGGAAAGATGAATGCAGCAATGTACAGAGACATCCTAGATGAAAACCTGCTCCAGAGCGCTCTGGACCACAGACTGGGGCGACGGTTCATCCTCCAACTGGACAGTGATCCTAGTAACATAGCCAAGATAACAAAGGAGTGGCTACTGGACAACTCTGTGAATGTCCTTCACCAGCCAGAGTCCAGACCTGGACATCTCTGGAGAGATCTGAAAATGGCTGTGCACCGATGCTCCTCATCCAACCTGATGGAGCTGAGGAGGTCCTGCAAAGAAGAATGAGAGAAACTGCCCAGAAATATGTGTCCAGTTTGTAGCATCATACTGAAAAAGTCTTGAGGCTGTAATTGGTGCCAAAGGAGCTTCAACAAAGTGCTGAACAAAGGCTGTGAATGTACATGTGATTTTATTCACTTTTTTATTTTAAAAAAATTTACAAAGACTTCAGACAAACTTCTTTCTCCTTGTCATGATGGAGGATTGTGTGTAGAATTTTGAGGAAAAAAATGAATTTAATCCATTTGGGAATAAAGCTGTAAAATAACAACATGTGGAGAAGTGAAGCACTGGGAATACTCTCCGGATGAACTCTACATTATAATTACAGACTTTTTTTAGGACTTTAAAAATATCTTTAAAAAACTGTGATATAAAATATTTATAAAATATTCTGAACACAGCTGAGTCCTGTTTACTGCACAGATTTAATAAAAGTGTTTAAATGTTCAACTCTGCTCTTTATTTTCCTCTCCTTATGAATAAAACACACACACACACACCTTCATCACTCACACACACACACACACACAAACACACACACACACACACCTTCATCACTCACACACACACACACACACAAACACACACACACACACACCTTCATCACTCACACACACACACACACACACGCCTTCATCACTCACACACACACACACACACAAACACACACACACACACACCTTCATCACTCACACACACACACACACACACACACACCTTCATCAATCACACAAACACACACACACACACCTTCATCACTCTCACACACACACACACACACACACACCTTCATCAATCACACAAACACACACACACACACCTTCATCACTCACACACACACACACACACAAACACACACACACACACACCTTCATCACTCACACACACACATACACACACGCCTTCATCAATCACACACAGAAACACACACAAACACACACACACCTTCATCACTCACACACACACACACACACACACACACCTTCATCAATCACACAAACACACACACACACACCTTCATCACTCACACACACACACACACACACACACCTTCATCACTCACACACACACACACACACATACCTTCATCACTCACACACACACACACACACACGCCTTCATCAATCACACACACACACACACACACACACCTTCATCACTCACACACACACACACACACACACACACACACACACACCTTCATCACTCACACACACACACACACACACACACACGCCTTCATCAATCACACACACAAACACACACAAACACACACACACACACACCTTCATCACTCACACACACACAAACACACACACACACACACCTTCATCACTCACACACACACACACACACACGCCTTCATCACTCACACACACACACACAAACACACACACACACACACCTTCATCACTCACACACACACACACACACACACACCTTCATCACTCACACACACACACACACACATACCTTCATCACTCACACACACACACACACACGCCTTCATCACTCACACACACACACACACACACACACCTTCATCACTCACACACACACACACACACACCTTCATCACTCACACACACAAACACACACACACACGCCTTCATCACTCACACACACACACACACACACACACCTTCATCACTCACACACACAAACACACACACACACCTTCATCACTCACACACACACACACACACACCTTCATCACTCACACACACACACACACACACACACCTTCATCACTCACACACACAAACACACACACACACGCCTTCATCACTCACACACACACACACACACACACGCCTTCATCACTCACACACATACACACACACACACACACACACCTTCATCACTCACACACACAAACACACACACACACACCTTCATCACTCACACACACAAACACACACACACACACACACACCTTCATCACTCACACACACAAACACACACACACACGCCTTCATCACTCACACACACACACACACACACACCTTCATCACTCACACACACAAAGACACACACACACGCCTTCATCACTCACACACACACACACACACACGGCTTCATCACTCACACACACACACACACACACACACACACACATTCATCACTCACACACATACACACACACGCCTTCATCACTCACACACACACGCCTTCATCACTCACACACACACACACACACACCTTCATCACTCACACACACACACACACACATCCGCCTTCATCACTCACACACACACACACGCCTTCATCACTCACACACACACACACACACACTCACACACACACACCCACCTTCATCACTCACACACACACACACACACACATCCGCCTTCATCACTCACACACACACAAAATCACACACACACACACACATCCACCTTCATCACACACACACACACACCCGCCTTCATCACGCACACACACGCACGCCTTCATCACTCACACACACACACACACACACGCCTTCATCACTCACACACACACACACACCTTCATCACGCACACACACGCACGCCTTCATCACTCTCACACACACACACACACACACACGCCTTCATCACTCACACACACACACACACACACACATGCCTTCATCACTCTCACACACACACACACACACACGCCTTCATCACTCACACACACACACACACACACACACACACATGCCTTCATCACTCTCACACACACACACACAAGCCTTCATCACTCTCACACACACACATACACACACACGCCTTCATCACTCACACACACACACACACACACACACACCTTCATCACTCACACACACACACACACACACACACATACCTTCATCACTCACACACACACACACACACACGCCTTCATCACTCTCACACACACACACACACACATGCCTTCATCACTCTCACACACACACACACACACACGCCTTCATCACTCACACACACACACACACACACCTTCATCACTCACACACACACACACACACACACACCTTCATCACTCACACACACACACACACACACACACCTTCATCACTCACACACACACACACACACACACACACGCCTTCATCACTCACACACACACACACACACACCTTCATCACTCACACACACACACACACACACACACCTTCATCACTCACACACACACACACACACACACCTTCATCACTCACACACACACACACACACACACCTTCATCACTCACACACACACACACACACACACACCTTCATCACTCACACACACACACACACACACACCTTCATCACTCACACACACACACACCATCACTCACACACACACACACCTTCATCACTCACACACACACACACACACACACACACACCTTCATCACTCACACACACACACACACACACACCTTCATCACTCACACACACACACACACACACACACCTTCATCACTCACACACACACACACACCTTCATCACTCACACACACACACACACACACACCTTCATCACTCACACACACACACACACACCATCACTCACACACACACACACACACACACGCCTTCATCACTCACACACACACACACACCTTCATCACTCACACACACACACACACACACCTTCATCACTCACACACACACACACCTTCATCACTCTCACACACACACACACACACACACGCCTTCATCACTCACACACACACGCCTTCATCACTCACACACACACACACACGCCTTCATCACACACACACACACACACAGACACACCTTCATCACTCACACACACACACACACACACTATCACTCACACACACACACACCTTCATCACTCACACACACACACACACACACACACACCTTCATCACTCACACACACACACACACACACACACACCTTCATCACTCACACACACACACACACGCCTTCATCACTCACACACACACACACACACCTTCATCACTCACACACACACACACACGCCTTCATCACTCACACACACACACACACACACACATGCCTTTATCACTCACACACACACACACACACACACCTTCATCACTCACACACACACACACACACACACACCTTCATCACTCACACACACACACACACACACGCCTTCATCACTCACACACACACACACACCTTCATCACTCACACACACACACACACACACGCCTTTATCACTCACACACACACACACACACACACACCTTCATCACTCACACACACACACACACACACGCCTTCATCACTCACACACACACACACACACGCCTTCATCACTCACACACACACACACCTTCATCACTCACACACACACACACACACACACCTCCATCACTCACACACACACACACACACACCTTCATCACTCACACACACGCCTTCATCACTCTCACACACACACACACACACACACCTTCATCACTCACACACACACACACACACGCCTTCATCACTCACACACACACACACGCCTTCATCACTCACACACACACACACACACACACACACCTTCATCACTCACATACACACACACACACGCCTTCATCACTCTCACACACACACACACACACACCTCCATCACTCACACACACACACACACACACCTTCATCACTCACACACACACACACACACACACCTCCATCACTCACACACACACACACACACACCTTCATCACTCACACACACGCCTTCATCACTCTCACACACACACACACACACACACCTTCATCACTCTCACACACACACACACAAGCCTTCAT
>NC_080730.1:539795-544795 GCF_019097595.1 Hemibagrus wyckioides | reverse complement strand
ACACACACACACGCCTTCATCACTCTCACACACACACACACACGCGCCTTCATCACTCACACACACACACGCCTTCATCACTCACACACACACACACACACCTTCATCACTCACACACACACACACACACACACCTTCATCACTCACACACACGCCTTCATCACTCTCACACACACACACACACACACACACCTTCATCACTCACACACACACACACACACACCTTCATCACTCACACACACACACACGCCTTCATCACTCACACACACACACACACACATGCCTTCATCACTCTCACACACACACACACACACCTTCATCACTCACACACACACACACACACACCTTCATCACTCTCACACACACACACACACACCTTCATCACTCACACACACACACACACACACACACACATACCTTCATCACTCACACACACACACACACACACCATCACTCACACACACACACACACACACACACACACCTTCATCACTCACACACACACACACATGCCTTCATCACTCACACACACACACATACATCCGCCTTCATCACTCACACACACACAAAATCACACACACACACACCCGCCTTCATCACTCACACAAACACACCCGCCTTCATCACTCACACACACACACACACACACACACCTGCCTTCATCACTCACACACACACACACACACACACACACGCCTTCATCACTCACACACACACACACACACACCTTCATCACTCACACACACACACACACACACCTTCATCACTCACACACACACACACCTTCATCACTCACACGCACACACACACACACACACCTTCATCACTCACACACACACACACACACGCCTTCATCACTCTCACACACACACACACACACACACACCTTCATCACTCACACACACACACACACACACCTTCATCACTCACACACACAAACACACGCCTTCATCACTCACACACACACACACACACGCCTTCATCACACACACACACACACACACACACACAAACACACGCCTTCATCACTCACACACACACACACACACACACACGCCTTCATCACTCACACACACACACACACACACGCCTTTATCACTCACACACACACACACACGCCTTCATCACTCACACACACACACACACACACACATTTATCACTCACTCACACACGCTCCTTCAACACTTACTCACACACACACACACACCTTCATCACTCACACACACACACACACACCCCTTCATCACTCTCACACACACACACACACACACGCCTTCATCACTCTCACACACACACACACACACACCTTCATCACTCACACACACACACACACGCCTTCATCACTCACACACACACACACACGCTTTCATCACTCACACACACACGCCTTCATCACACACACACACACACACACGCCTTCATCACTCACACACACACACACACACACGCCTTCATCACTCACACACACGCCTTCATCACTCACACACACACACACACACCATCACTCACACACACACACACGCCTTCATCACTCACACACACACACACGCCTTCATCACTCACTCACACACACACACACACACATCCGCCTTCATCACTCACACACACACACACGCCTTCATCACTCACACACACACACACACATACCTTCATCACTCACACACACACACACACACACACACGCCTTCATCACTCTCACACACACACACACACACACACACACACATGCTTTCATCACTCTCACACACACACACACACACATACCTTCATCACTCACACACACACACACACACACACACGCCTTCATCACTCTCACACACACACACACACACACACCTTCATCACTCACACACACACACACACGCCTTCATCACTCACACACACACACACACACCTTCATCACTCACACACACACACACACACACACATACCTTCATCACTCACACACACACACACACACACACATCCGCCTTCATCACTCACACACACACACACACACATACATCCGCCTTCATCACTCACACACACACACACACACACACCCACCTTCATCACTCACTCACACACACACACACACACACACATCCGCCTTCATCACTCACACACACACAAAATCACACACACACACACACATCCGCCTTCATCACACACACACACACACACACGCCTTCATCACTCACACACACACACAGACACACCTTCATCACTCACACACACACACACACACACACATACCTTCATCACTCACACACACACACACACACACACATGCCTTCATCACTCTCACACACACACACACAAGCCTTCATCACTCTCACACACACACACACACACACGCCTTCATCACTCACACACACACACACACACACACGCCTTCATCACTCTCACACACACACACACACACACACACACACCTTCATCACTCACACACACACACACACACACACACCTTCATCACTCACACACACACACACACACACACACACCTTCATCACTAACACACACACACACACACACACCCGCCTTCATCACACACACACACACACACACACACACACCTTCATCACTCTCACACACACACACACACACACCTTCATCACTCACACACACACACACACACACCTTCATCACTCTCACACACACACACACACACACACACACACACGCCTTCATCACTCACACACACACACACACACACGCCTTCATCACTCACACACACACACACACACACACCTTCATCACTCACACACACACACACACACGCCTTCATCACTCACACACACACACACATACCTTCATCACTCACACACACACACACACACACGCCTTCATCACTCTCACACACACACACGCCTTCATCACTCACACACACACACACACACGCCTTCATCACTCACACACACACACACACACACACGCCTTCATCACTCACACACACACACACACACACACACACACGCCTTCATCACTCACACACACACACACACATACCTTCATCACTCACACACACACACACACACGCCTTCATCACTCACACACACACACAAACACACACACACACACCTTCATCACTCACACACACACACACACACACGCCTTTATCACTCACACACACACACACACACACACACACACACCTTCATCACTCACACACACACACACACGCCTTCATCACTCTCACACACACACACACACACCTTCATCACTCACACACACACACACACGCCTTCATCACTCACACACACACGCCTTCATCACACACACTCACACACACACACACACACGCCTTCATCACTCACACACACACACACATGCCTTCATCACTCACACACACACACACACCTTCATCACTCACACACACACACACGCCTTCATCACTCACACACACACACACACACCTTCATCACTCTCACACACACACACACACACACCTTCATCACTCACACACACACACACACACACACACACGCCTTCATCACTCACACACACACGCCTTCATCACTCACACACACACACACCTTCATCACTCACACACACACACACACACCATCACTCACACACACACACACCTTCATCACTCACACACACACACACACCCTCACTCCCACACACACACACACACACACACATCCCCCCTCATCACTCCCACCCACACACACACACATTCATCCACCTTCATCACTCACACACACACACACACACCTTCATCACTCTCTCACACACACACACCTTCATCACTCACACACACACACACCTTCATCACTCTCACACACACACACACACACACCTTCATCACTCACACACACACACACACACGCCTTCATCACTCACACACACACACACACACACACCTTCATCACTCACACACACACACACCATCACTCACACACACACACACACACACACACAACTTCATCACTCACACACACACACGCCTTCATCACTCACTCACACACACACACACACACACACACACCTTCATCACTCACACACACACACACACACACACACCTTCATCACTCACACACACACACACACACCATCACTCACACACACACACACATCCGCCTTCATCACTCACACACACACACCCGCCTTCATCACTCACACACACACACACACACACACACACACATCCGCCTTCATCATTCACACACACACACACACAATCATCCGCCTTCATCACTCACACACACACACACACGCCTTCATCACTCACACACACACACACACACACACCTTCATCACTCACACACACACACACACACACACATCCGCCTTCATCACTCACACACACACAAAATCACACACACACACACACATCCGCCTTCATCACACACACACACACACACATCCGCCTTCATCACACACACACACACACACACACACCTTCATCACTCACACACACACACACACGCCTTCATCACTCACACACACACACACACACCTTCATCACTCACACACACACACACACACCTTCATCACTCTCACACACACACACACACACACACACCTTCATCACTCACACACACACACACACACCTTCATCACTCTCACACACACACACACACACCTTCATCACTCACACACACACACACACACCTTCATCACTCTCACACACACACACACACACCTTCATCACTCTCACACACACACACACACACACACACACACCTTCATCACTCTCACACACACACACACACACACACGCCTTCATCACTCACACACACACACACACACCTTCATCACTCTCACACACACACACACACACACCTTCATCACTCACACACACACACACACACACCTTCATCACTCACACACACACACACACACACACACACACACACACGCCTTCATCACTCACACACACACACACGCCTTCATCACTCACACACACACACACCTTCATCACTCACACACACACACACACACCTTCATCACTCACACACACACACACACGCCTTCATCACTCACACACACACGCCTTCATCACTCACAC
>NC_080730.1:532295-537295 GCF_019097595.1 Hemibagrus wyckioides | reverse complement strand
ACACACACACACACACACGCCTTCATCACTCACACACACACACACACACACGCCTTCATCACTCACACACACACACACACACGCCTTCATCACTCACACACACACACACACACACCTTCATCACTCACACACACACACACACGCCTTCATCACTCACACACACACACACACACGCCTTCATCACTCACACACACACGCCTTCATCACTCACACACACACACACATACCTTCATCACTCACACACACACACACACGCCTTCATCACTCACACACACACACACACACGCTTTCATCACACACACACACACACCTTCATCACTCACACACACACACACACCTTCATCACTCACACACACACACACACGCCTTCATCACTCACACACACACGCCTTCATCACTCACACACACACGCCTTCATCACACACACTCACACACACACACACACACACACACGCCTTCATCACTCACACACACACACACACACGCTTTCATCACTCACACACACACGCCTTCATCACACACACTCACACACACACACACACACGCCTTCATCACTCACACACACACACACGCCTTCATCACTCACACACACACACACACACCTTCATCACTCACACACACACACACACACGCCTTCATCACTCACACACACACACACGCCTTCATCACTCACACACACACACACGCCTTCATCACTCACACACACACACACACCTTCATCACTCACATACACACACACACACACCTTCATCACTCTCACACACACACACACACACACCTTCATCACTCACACACACACACACACACACACACGCCTTCATCACTCACACACACACACACACACGCCTTCATCACTCACACACACACCTTCATCACTCACACACACACACACACACACACACACGCCTTCATCACTCACACACACACGCCTTCATCACTCACACACACACGCCTTCATCACTCACACACACACACACATACCTTCATCACTCACACACACACACACACGCCTTCATCACTCACACACACACACACACACGCTTTCATCACACACACACACACGCCTTCATCACTCACACACACACACACACCTTCATCACTCACACACACACACACACGCCTTCATCACTCACACACACACGCCTTCATCACTCACACACACACGCCTTCATCACACACACTCACACACACACACACACACACACACGCCTTCATCACTCACACACACACACACGCTTTCATCACTCACACACACACGCCTGGATCACACACACTCACACACACACACACACACGCCTTCATCACTCACACACACACACACACCTTCATCACTCACACACACACACACACACCTTCATCACTCACACACACACACACACACGCCTTCATCACTCACACACACACACACGCCTTCATCACTCACACACACACACACGCCTTCATCACTCACACACACACACACACCTTCATCACTCACACACACACACGCCTTCATCACTCTCACACACACACACACACACGCCTTCATCACTCACACACACACACACACACACACGCCTTCATCACTCACACACACACGCCTTCATCACACACACACACACGCCTTCATCACTCACACACACACACACACACACGCCTTCATCACTCACACACACACGCCTTCATCACACACACACACACGCCTTCATCACTCACACACACACACACACACGCCTTCATCACTCACACACACACACACACGCCTTCATCACTCACACACACACACACACGCCTTCATCACTCACACACACACACACACCTTCATCACTCACACACACACACACACACCTTCATCACTCTCACACACACCTTCATCACTCACACACACACACACACACACCTTCATCACTCTCACACACACACACACCTTCATCACTCTCTCACACACACACTCACACACACACACACACACACCTTCATCACTCTCACACACACACACACACCTTCATCACTCACACACACACACACACGCCTTCATCACTCACACACACACACACACACACACACACTCACACACACACACACACACCATCACTCACACACACACACATCCGCCTTCATCACTCACACACACACACACACACACATCCGCCTTCATCACTCACACACACACACACACACATACATCCGCCTTCATCACTCACACACACACACACACGCCTTCATCACTCACACACACACACACACACACACACACACCCACCTTCATCACTCACACACACACACACACACACACACACCCACCTTCATCACTCACACCCACACACACACATCCGCCTTCATCACTCACACACACACAAAATCACACACACACACACACATCCGCCTTCATCACACACACACACACACACACACACCCGCCTTCATCACACACACACACACCCGCCTTCGTCACTCACACACACACACACACAAAATCACACACACACACACACCCACCCACCTTCATCACTCACACACACACACACAAAATCACACACGCAGACACACACACCCGCCTTCATCACTCACACACAAAATCACACACACACACCCCACTTCATCACTCAAACACACACACCCGCCTTCATCACTCACGCACACACACACACACAAAATCACACACGCAGACACACACACAAAGCAGGAAGTAGAATCAATCATTTTATTGCCAATTTCCAAATGTCATTAAATCAGAACATTAATAAAGGTGTTTATAAACAGAAGTGTAATAAAGCTGCAGCTGGAACTCTGTAAAACAGTAGAAAGGTAAAAAACACCAAACAATCAACAGGATTCATTTATTTATTTTGCATTTTACAATCTGCATAGTCTGAAACTGCAGCATTTATCTCTCCGAAACAACAGAATATCACCGTCTACAACACTGACCAGTGTGTGTGTGTGTGTGTGTGTGTGTGTGTGTGTGTGAGAACACTGAGCAGGTCAGAAACATCTGTGTTTCCTTTCTGTTATAATTTGACACGCAACATGTTTCTACAACAGGACAAAAACATTGGAATGTGTGTGTGTGTGTGTGTGTGTGTGTGTGTGTGTGAGTGGGTGATCATGGATTAATAATCAAAATGGAAAGAATAAATTTTACTGAGAAATAAGAGAACATCATGTTGGAAAAGTAAAAATAAAAAAATAAGGCAGTGAGTTCAGCTAAAACTGGTGAAAACTTTAATAACGGAATGCTGAAATGAGTTACAGTGTTATAGTGTGTGTGTGTGTGTGTGTGTGTGCGTGCGCACTGTTAGCACACTGTGTTAACCTGGAGACCATTCGCTTCCATTATGTCTTAACTACATTAGCTTCAGAGCTACTCTGGGATAAACACTTTGTTCCTGGAGTAAAATCACATGACTGGTCAGATTTCTTCCAGCATTCAGTAGAAAGGATGAAGAACCTCAGTGAAAAATTAAAAATAAAAACGATTTATAATGATTTTAAAGCAAGAACTCCACATCAGCCTCCAATTATAAAACCGCTACAAGACTCAAACACAAAACGATGCTTGGGTTTTTATTTGGTTTAGTGTATAAAAGCTCCTCTGACCAGCAGAAACGTTCCTCATGGTCCACACCAGCTGACCTTCACACCAGAACTCTGACCTTATGACTGTTTAGAATGTGTTTAGAGTTTATTCAGCTCCGAGATCATTAACACCTTTATTCATGGAAAACTAACATAAAAAAAAAAAAAAAAAATCACAGAAACTTTGGTAAAGCTGATATCTTTTTTTTTTTTTTTTTTTTTTTTAAAGAAATTTTTTTGGATAATGGTTTCTATGATTGCATAAAAATAATTCTACTTTTTAATAATTCTACAACAACTAAAACCGTGTCTTTGTCCAAAAATAAAGAGAATAAAAAGAAGGAGGTTTAAACAGAATCTCGTCATTAAAGGCTTAAAAACAACAACACTGAGTTTCTGCAGGAATAAAACATTAAAACTGAATTAAATGTAAACAGCTCAGAGATTTAAAATGGAAAAAAAATCAGGAGAATTTGTGGAAATGATGTTTATAAAAGTTTAGATAGAAATGATATAAAATAATTCTAATGATTTGAGGTGAAGTTCTGCTCTATGAGTTTGTGCAGAAATGTAGGATTTTTTAATCTCAGTCTTTAAATTGAAACTGAATTAAAACCGAACAACTCAAATCAGACCATGCGTTGTGTGTGTGTGTGTGTGTGTGTGTGTGTGTGTGTGCGCAGAAGGGAAAAAGTTCATTAGTTAGATTTTAAAAGAACTGAAATAATTTTGGAATAAAATTTGGGTAACAAGTTTAAACCTGAGAAGTGACTGATATGGTGTGTGTGTGTGTGTGTGTGTGTGTGTATATATGTGGAGTGTTTTAGTGTTTGGTTCTTTTTTTTCCCCTTTAGAAAAGTTTCATCATCTGAATTTCTCATTAGACATCACAGAATGCTGAAACACAATGATGAAGATGAAGACACCGAGGTTCTCTCAGTGGTGTGTGTGTTGTGTTCTCAGACAGGTTAAGGCATGTGTGAGGTTGTGTAAAGGCGAGGTTTTGAGGTCGGGAGGTTTCGAGCCTGAGGTGTGAGGAGGAAGGTCACGGCTCTCGGAGCTGACGCAGTTTTGCGTAGACGTCCTCGGCGCCGCTCAGCTCCTCGAACACGGGCAGTAAGTTCAGCAGCTCCGTGTCCTCCACGTCATCAAACCAGGACAGCACAGGGACCTGAAACACCAGCACCAAGGGCATGAGAGCAGCATCCACACCTCCTCACTTTCATACAGGACTTTCTCCTCCAGGTCTCAACCTTGAGCTTACATCAGATTTAACACCTGAAGATCTGAGAAGATTTAAACACTAACATTCTATTTCATTATTATGTTTTATTTATTTTTAAAATATCAATGATGAAATAGCAAGAAAATTCTACATTTTAATTTATTATTTTTTCATAAATATGATTATTATTATTATTATTATTATTATTATTATTATT
>NC_080730.1:459795-484795 GCF_019097595.1 Hemibagrus wyckioides | reverse complement strand
TCTAAAAATATATATTTTTAATTATATTACAATCGTAAAGCTGTTTTTATTTATCCTTATGAAATTCATGCGGTTCAGAAGATCCCTGGGTTTCTTTTCTATTATGAATATATTGTTTAATTGTTAATAATTGGTTTATATTTATTTTATAGATTTTTTTATGGAAATGAAAGAGACAGAATCTTTAGGTAATATGAATTATTTTAATTTAAATATGAATAAAACAGTTAAGTAAACATTCCTGTAAATACTCCACATTCATACAGAATGTGACGTATCTGATGTTTTTCAACTTTATCCTTCACTTTCAGTGATTTATTCACCTTTATTTCATTTACAGGATATATATAAATTCATAAAAACTAACAGTTATATTTATTATTTATTAACATTTTATTTTTCTTTATAAATGTGTTTATTGGGGGAAATGGCTGTGATTTGGTCTCTGACCAGCAGGTGGCTGAAAAATAAAAGTCCCGCTAATGATTTAATAAAAGTCCTCATTTAAAATATTAAACACATCATAAATCTTGCTGCTGCTGCCACACACACACACACACACACACACACACACACACACACACACATCCTTTAATATTTCTTCAGTTCTTTTTATAGAAGAATAGAGACTGATCTCCATGCAGAGTGGTGATGAGTGGAGGTTTTCCACAGATCTCTCCACATCACAGGGATCTAAATCTTTTTAGGAAATAAAACTGTTAAAAGGAATCTCTTGGACAAACTCCTGTCCTAGCTCTGTGTTGTTGTTTGTGTTTGAACTCTATGTTGTATGTTTCTGTAGCACCAGGTCCTGGAGAAACGTTCCCTGGTGTCAGTGTGTACTGCGTCAGCTTCATGTGGCTGAAATGACAATAAAGCTTCTTCACTTGATTTATTTTTCTTAAATGTGACTTTAATCTGTTTCTCTGACAGTTTTACTGAGAGAGAGATTAGACCTGAGGACCGAGTCTGATCTCTGACTGCTCTGATGAATAATCATATATAATTATTATACAGTGTGTGTGTGTGTGTGTGTGTGTGTGTGTCTCAGTGTTAAAGTGCAGCTGGAATGAACACCATCTCAGAGACCTGACAGAAAAGTCCAGAACACCTGGAGTTACAGATTTAATCTTAAATATTTATTTATTTATATTTTATTGATAAATTTGTGATGATGTACGTTGTTGTTGTTGTTGTTGTTGTTGTTGTTGTTGTTGTTTATTAGATGGACACACACATGGTGGATGATGAAGGTTTATTCAGTCATTAATCTCTTCTGATTCTCTGTGAGTTTGGAGGAAACAATTTTTATTTTTATTTCTCAGTCTTCTGTCTTAAGACACACAAACACACACACACACACACTCATACAAACACACACACACACACACACACTCATACAAACACACACACACACACACACTCATACAAACACACACACACACACACACACACACTCATACAAACACACACACACACACACACACTCATACAAACACACACACACACACACACTCATACAAACACACACACACACACTCATACAAACACACACACACAAACACACACACACACACACACTCATACAAACACACACACACACACATTCATACAAACACACACACACACACACACTCATACAAACACACACACACACTCATACAAACACACACACACTCATACAAACACACACACACACACACTCATACAAACACACACACACACACACTCATACAAACACACACACACACACACACTCATACAAACACACACACACACACTCATACAAACACACACACTCATACAAACACACACACACACACACTCATACAAACACACACACACACTCATACAAACACACACACACACACTCATACAAACACACACACACATTCATACAAACACACACACACACACACACTCATACAAACACACACACACTCATACAAACACACACACACACTCATACAAACACACACACACTCATACAAACACACAAACACATTCATACAAACACACACACACACACACTCATACAAACACACACACACACACTCATACAAACACACACACACATTCATACAAACACACACACACACACTCATACAAACACACACACACACTCATACAAACACACACACACACACACTCATACAAACACACACACACACACTCATACAAACACACACACACACACTCATACAAACACACACACACACTCATACAAACACACACACACACTCATACAAACACACACACACACACTCATACAAACACACACACACACACTCATACAAACACACACACACACACTCATACAAACACACACACACACTCATACAAACACACACACACTCATACAAACACACACACACACACTCATACACACACACACACTCATACAAACACACACACACACACTCATACAAACACACACACACACTCATACAAACACACACACACACACACTCATACAAACACACACACACACACACTCATACAAACACACACACACACACACACACACACACACTCATACAAACACACACACACACACACACTCATACAAACACACACACACACACTCATACAAACACACACACACACACACACACACATACAAACACACACACACACACACACACACATACAAACACACACACACACACTCATACAAACACACACACACACACACACACTCATACAAACACACACACACACACTCATACAAACACACACACTCATACAAACACACACACACACACTCATACAAACACACACACACACACACTCATACAAACACACACACACACACACACTCATACAAACACACACACACACACTCATACAAACACACACACTCATACAAACACACACACACACACACACTCATACAAACACACACACACACTCATACAAACACACACACACACACTCATACAAACACACACACACACACACTCATACAAACACACACACACACACACACACTCATACAAACACACAAACACATTCATACAAACACACACACTCATACAAACACACACACACACACACACACTCATACAAACACACACACACACACTCATACAAACACACACACTCATACAAACACACACACACTCATACAAACACACACACAAACACAAAGCAGATTACTGTGAGTGTGTTCAGTATATTTACTGTATATCATCTTTCTCAGGATGTCCCAGTGTTACACATTATGATGATGATGATGATGGGGTGGAGATGGTGATGATGATGTTGGAGATAATGATGATGATGATGAAGATGATAATTGTGGTGGTGGTGGAGATGGTGATGATGATGGTGGTGGAGATGGTGATGATGATGGTGGTGGAGATGGTGATGATGATGGTGGTGTAGATGATGATGATGGTGGTGGTGGAGATGGTGATGATGATGATGATGATGATTGTGGTTGTGGTGGAGATGGTGGTGATGATGATGGTGGTGGAGATGGTGATGATGATGATGGTGGAGATGGTGATGATGATGGTGGTGGAGATGGTGATGTTGATGATGATGATTGTGGTGGTGGTGGTGGTGGAGATGGTGATGATGATGATGGTGGTGGAGATGGTGATGTTGATGATGATGATTGTGGTGATGGTGGAGATGGTGATGTTGATGATGATGATGATTGTGGTGGTGGTGGAGATGGTGGTGATGATGATGGTGGTGGAGATGGTGATGTTGATGATGATGATTGTGGTGGTGGTGGAGATGGTGATGTTGATGATGATGGTGGTGGAGATGGTGATGTTGATGATGATGATGATTGTGGTGGTGGTGGAGATGGTGGTGATGATGGTGGTGGAGATGGTGATGTTGATGATGATGATTGTGGTGGTGGTGGAGATGGTGATGTTGATGATGGTGGTGGAGATGGTGATGTTGATGATGATGATTGTGGTGGTGGTGGAGATGGTGATGTTGATGATGATGGTGGTGGAGATGGTGATGTTGATGATGATGATGATTGTGGTGGTGGTGGAGATGGTGGTGATGATGATGGTGGTGGAGATGGTGATGTTGATGATGATGATTGTGGTGGTGGTGGAGATGGTGATGTTGATGATGGTGGTGGAGATGGTGATGTTGATGATGATGATGATTGTGGTGGTGGTGGAGATGGTGATGATGATGATTGTGTATAAATTGTCTGTAATGTTCAGGACTGTGACATAGGCAGGTTTATTAGAGGTTACTAACAGGTGGGCGTGTCCACATTCCTCAGACATGATTGGCGTAAGGCTCGTTGCTGTGCTCTTTCTTGCTCTTGATGCGTTCTGCATCGACCGAAGCGTACAGATCTGAGAAACCTGAGCAGGAGTCTTTATCTTCCTCAGTCTTCTCCTCCTGTTCTTCACAGATCACCAGAACATCTGAGTACTGGATCGTACTGCGAGGAGACGAGCGACCAGACGCTGAGGGCTTAGGAGCTTTCAGGCTCAGGTTAGCGTAGCAGTCTCGAGCAGAGGAGAGCTGCTAACAACACACACACACACACACACACACATCATCATCATCTGATTAATACACAGATAAAACATCACAAGTAAATAACACACAGTTGTGTAACTGCTTACACTACACACTAAACACTCACACACTAAACACTCACACACTCCACACTCACAGATTAAACACTCACACACTAAACACTCACACTAAACACTCACACACTAAACACTCACACATTAAACACTCACACACTAAACACTCACAGATTAAACACTCACACACTAAACACTCACACTAAACACTCACACTAAACACTCACACACTCCACACTCACACATTAAACACTCACACACTAAACACTCACACACTCCACACTCACACACTCCACACTCACACACTAAACACTCACACACTCCACACTCACACACTAAACACTCACACACTCCACACTCACACACTAAACACTCACTCACTAAACACTCACACACTCACACACTAAACACTCACACACTAAACACTCACACACTCCACACTCACACACTAAACACTCACACACTAAACACTCACACAGTAAACACTCACACACTAAACACTCACACACTCCACACTCACACAGTAAACACTCACACACTAAACACTCACACACTAAACACTCACACACTCCACACTCACACACTAAACACTCACACACTAAACACTCACACACTCCACAATCACACACTCCACACTCACACACTAAACACTCACACACTAAACACTCACACACTCCACACTCACACACTCCACACTCACACACTAAACACTCACACACTACACACTCACACACTAAACACTCACACACTCCACACTCACACACTAAACACTCACACACTACACACTCACACACTCCACACTCACACACTAAACACTCACACACTCCACACTCACACACTCCACACTCACACACTAAACACTCACACACTCCACACTCACACACTAAACACTCACACACTAAACACTCACACACTACACACTCACACACTCCACACTCACACACTAAACACTCACACACTCCACACTCACACACTAAACACTCACACACTAAACACTCACACACTACACACTCACACACTCCACACTCACACACTAAACACTCACACACTCCACACTCACACACTCCCCACTCACACACTAAACACTCACACACTCCACACTCACACACTAAACACTCACACACTCCACACTCACACACTCCACACTCACACACTCCACACTCACACACTAAACACTCACACACTCCACACTCACACACTAAACACTCACACACTAAACACTCACACACTACACACTCACACACTCCACACTCACACACTAAACACTCACACACTCCACACTCACACACTCCCCACTCACACACTCCACACTCACACACTCCACACTCACACACTAAACACTCACACACTAAACACTCACACACTCCACACTCACACACTCCACACTCACACACTAAACACTCACACACTCCACACTCACACACTCCACACTCACACACTCCACACTCACACACTAAACACTCACACACTAAACACTCACACACTCCACACTCACACATTCCACACTCACACACTAAACACTCACACACTACACACTCACACACTAAACACTCACACACTCACACACTCCACACTCACACACTAAACACTCACACACTCCACACTCACACACTCCACACTCACACACTAAACACTCACACACTCCACACTCAACACACTCCACACTCACACACTAAACACTCACACACTCCACACTCACACACTCCACACTCACACACTCCACACTCACACACTAAACACTCACACACTAAACACTCACACACTCCACACTCACACATTCCACACTCACACACTAAACACTCACACACTACACACTCACACACTAAACACTCACACACTCACACACTCCACACTCACACACTAAACACTCACACACTCCACACTCACACACTAAACACTCACACACTAAACACTCACACACTAAACACTCACACACTAAACACTCACACACTCCACACTCACACACTCACACACTAAACACTCACATTAAACACTCACACACTCCACACTCACACACTAAACACTCACACACTCCACACTCACACACTAAATACTCACACACTCCACACTCACACACTCCACTCACACACTAAACACTCACACACTCACACACTAAACACTCACACACTCCACACTCACACATTACACACTCACACACTAAACACTCACACACTCCACACTCACACACTAAACACTCACACATTACACACTCACACACTAAACACTCACACACTCCACACTCACACACTCCACACTCACACATTACACACTCACACACTAAACACTCACACACTAAACACTCACACACTACACACTCACACACTAAACACTCACACACTAAACACTCACACACTACACACTCACACACTAAACACTCACACACTCACACACTAAACACTCACATTAAACACTCACACACTCCACACTCACACACTAAACACTCACACACTCCACACTCACACACTCCCACACTCACACACTAAACACTCACACACTCCACACTCACACTCACACACTCCACACTCACACACTAAACACTCACACACTCCACACTCACACACTAAACACTCACACACTAAACACTCACACACTCCACACTCCACACTCACACACTAAACACTCACACACTCCACACTCACACACTAAACACTCACACACTCCACACTCACACACTCCACACTCACACACTAAACACTCACACACTAAACACTCACACACTCCACACTCACACACTAAACACTCACACACTAAACACTCACACACTCCACACTCACACACTAAACACTCACACACTAAACACTCACACACTCCACACTCCACACTCACACACTAAACACTCACACACTCCACACTCACACACTAAACACTCACACACTCCACACTCACACACTCCACACTCACACACTAAACACTCACACACTAAACACTCACACACTCCACACTCACACACTAAACACTCACACACTCCACACTCACACACTCCACACTCACACACTAAACACTCACACACTAAACACTCACACACTCCACACTCACACACTAAACACTCACACACTAAACACTCACACACTAAACACTCACACACTCCACACTCACACATTCCACACTCACACACTAAACACTCACACACTACACACTCACACACTAAACACTCACACACTCACACACTCCACACTCACACACTAAACACTCACACACTCCACACTCACACACTCCACACTCACACACTAAACACTCACACACTCCACACTCACACACTCCACACTCACACACTAAACACTCACACACTCCACACTCACACACTCCACACTCACACACTCCACACTCACACACTAAACACTCACACACTAAACACTCACACACTAAACACTCACACACTCCACACTCACACATTCCACACTCACACACTAAACACTCACACACTACACACTCACACACTAAACACTCACACACTCACACACTCCACACTCACACACTAAACACTCACACACTCCACACTCACACACTAAACACTCACACACTAAACACTCACACACTAAACACTCACACACTAAACACTCACACACTCCACACTCACACACTCACACACTAAACACTCACATTAAACACTCACACACTCCACACTCACACACTAAACACTCACACACTCCACACTCACACACTAAATACTCACACACTCCACACTCACACACTCCACTCACACACTAAACACTCACACACTCACACACTAAACACTCACACACTCCACACTCACACATTACACACTCACACACTAAACACTCACACACTCCACACTCACACACTCCACACTCACACACTAAACACTCACACACTACACACTCACACACTAAACACTCACACACTCCACACTCACACACTAAACACTCACACACTACACACTCACACACTCCACACTCACACACTACACTCACACTCCACACTCACACACTCCACACTCACACTAAACACTCACACACTCCACACTCACACACTAAACACTCACACACTAAACACTCACACACTACACACTCACACACTCCACACTCACACACTAAACACTCACACACTCCACACTCACACATTAAACACTCACACACTAAACACTCACACACTCCACACTCACACACTCCACACTCACACACTAAACACTCACACACTCCACACTCACACACTAAACACTCACACACTCCACACTCACACACTAAACACTCACTCACTAAACACTCACACACTCACACACTAAACACTCACACACTAAACACTCACACACTCCACACTCACACACTAAACACTCACACACTAAACACTCACACACTAAACACTCACACACTAAACACTCACACACTAAACACTCACACACTCCACACTCACACACTAAACACTCACACTAAACACTCACACACTCCACACTCACACACTAAACACTCACACACTAAACACTCACACACTCCACACTCACACACTACACACTCACACACTAAACACTCACACACTACACACTCACACACTCCACACTAAACACTCACACACTCCACACTCACACACTACACACTCACACACTACACACTCACACACTAAACACTCACACACTCCACACTCACACACTACACACTCACACACTCCACACTCACACACTAAACACTCACACACTCCACACTCACACACTAAACACTCACACACTAAACACTCACACACTCCACACTCACACACTAAACACTCACACACTAAACACTCACACACTAAACACTCACACACTACACACTCACACACTAAACACTCACACACTCCACACTCACACACTAAACACTCACACACTAAACACTCACACACTAAACACTCACACACTACACACTCACACACTAAACACTCACACACTCACACTCACACACTCCCCACTCACACACTAACCACTCACACACTCCACACTCACACACTACACACTCACACACCACTACACTCACACACTCCACACTCCACACACTCCACACTCACACACTAAACCACTCACACACTCCACACACACACACAAACACTCACACACTAAACACTCACACACTACACACTCACACACTCCACACTCACACACTAAACACTCACACACTCCACACTCACACACTCCCCACTCACACACTCCACACTCACACACTCCACACTCACACACTAAACACTCACACACTAAACACTCACACACTCCACACTCACACACTCCACACTCACACACTAAACACTCACACACTCCACACTCACACACTCCACACTCACACACTCCACACTCACACACTCCACACTCACACACTAAACACTCACACACTAAACACTCACACACTCCACACTCACACATTCCACACTCACACACTAAACACTCACACACTACACACTCACACACAAAACACTCACACACTCACAACACTAAACACTCACACACTCCACACTCACACACTAAACACTCACACACTCCACACTCACACACTAAACACTCACACACTAAACACTCACACACTCCACACTCACACATTCCACACTCACACACTAAACACTCACACACTTCACACTCACACACTAAACACTCACACACTAAACACTCACACACTCCACACTCACACATTCCACACTCACACACTAAACACTCACACACTCCACACTCACACACTAAACACTCACACACTCACACACTCCACACTCACACACTAAACACTCACACACTCCACACTCACACACTAAACACTCACACACTAAACACTCACACACTAAACACTCACACACTAAACACTCACACACTCCACACTCACACACTAAACACTCACACACTAAACACTCACACACTCCACACTCACACACTAAACACTCACACACTCCACACTCACACACTAAACACTCACACACTCCACACTCACACACTCACTTACTCACTAACACACTCACTCACTCACACACTAAACACTCACACACCTCCACACTCACACATTACACACTCACACACTAAACACTCACACACTCCACACTCACACACTAACACTCACACATTACACACTCACACACTAAACACTCACACACTCCACACTCACACACTCCACACTCACACATTACACACTCACACACTAAACACTCACACACTAAACACTCACACACTACACACTCACACACTAAACACTCACACACTAAACACTCACACATTACACACTCACACACTAAACACTCACACACTACACACTCACACACTAAACACTCACATTAAACACTCACACACTCCACACTCACACACTAAACACTCACACACTCCACACTCACACACTCCACACTCACACACTAAACACTCACACACTCCACACTCACACACTCCACACTCACACACTAAACACTCACACACTCCACACTCACACACTAAACACTCACACACTAAACACTCACACACTCCACACTCCACACTCACACACTAAACACTCACACACTCCACACTCACACACTAAACACTCCACACACTCACCACTCCACACTCACACACTAAACACTCACACACTAAACACTCACACACTCCACACTCACACACTAAACACTCACACACTAAACACTCACACACTCCACACTCACACACTAAACACTCACACACTAAACACTCACACACTCCACACTCCACACTCACACACTAAACACTCACACACTCCACACTCACACACTAAACACTCACACACTCCACACTCACACACTCCACACTCACACACTAAACACTCACACACTAAACACTCACACACTCCACACTCACACACTAAACACTCACCACACTCCACACTCACACACTCCACACTCACACACTAAAACACTCACACACTAAACACTCACACACTCCACACTCACACACTAAACACTCACACACTAAACACTCACACACTAAACACTCACAACACTCCACACTCACACATTCCACACTCACACACTAAACACTCACACACTACACACTCACACACTAAACACTCACACACTCCACACTCACACCACACTAAACACTCACACACTCCACACTCACACACTCCCACACTCACACACTAAACACTCACACACTCCACACTCACACACCTCCACACTCACACACTAAACACTCACACACTCCACACTCACCACTCCACACTCACACACTCCACACTCACACACTAAACACTCAACACTAAACACTCACACACTAAACACTCACACACACTCCACACTCACACATTCCACACTCACACACTAAACACTCACACACTACACACTCACACACTAAACACTCACACACTCACACACTCCACACACACACTAAACACTCACACACTCCACACTCACACACTAAACACTCACATTAAACACTCACACACTCCACACTCACACACTAAACACTCACACACTCCACACTCACACACTAAACACTCACACACTCCACACTCACACACTAAACACTCACACACTCCACACTCACACACTAAACACTCACACACTCCACACTCACACACTAAACACTCACACACTAAACACTCACACACTAAACACTCACACACTAAACACTCACACACTACACACTCACACACTCCACACTCACACACTAAACACTCACACACTCCACACTAAACACTCACACATTACACACTCACACACTCCACACTCCACACTCACACACTCCCACACTCACACACTCCACACTCACACACTAAACACTCACACACTAAACACTCACACACTACACACTCACACACTAAACACTCACACACATAAACACACACACACTCACACACTAAACACTCACACAACTCACACACTAAACACTCACACACTAAACACTCACACACTACACACTCACACACTAAACACTCACACACTAAACACTCACACATTACACACTCACAAACAAAACACTCACACACTCCACACTCACACACTAAACACTCACACATTACACACTCACACACTAAACACTCACACACTCCACACTCACACACTCCACACTCACACACTCCACACTCACACACTAAACACTCACACACTCCACACTCACACACTAAACACTCACACACTAAACACTCACACACTACACACTCACACACTAAACACTCACACACTAAACACTCACACACTCCACACTCACACACTCCACACTAAACACTCACACACTACACACTCACACACTCCACACTCACACACTAAACACTCACACACTCCACACTCACACACTCCACACTCACACACTAAACACTCACACACTCCACACTCACACACTAAACACTCACACACTAAACACTCACACACTCCACACTCACACACTAACACTCACACACTCCACACTCACACACTCCACACTCACACATTAAACACTCACACACTAAACACTCACACACTCCACACTCACACACTCCACACTCACACACTAAACACTCACACACTCCACACTCACACACTAAACACTCACACACTACACCACACTAAACACTCACACACTATCGACTCACACACTCCACACTCACACTAAACACTCACACACTCCACACTCCACACTCACACACTAAACACTCACACACTCCACACTCACACACTCCACACTCACACACTAAACACTCACACACCCCACACTCACACACTCCACACTCACACACTAAACACTCACACACTCCACACTCACACACCAAACACTCACACACTCCACACTCACACACCTAAACACACACACTCCACACTCACACACTAAACTCTCACACACTCCACACTCACACACTAAACACTCACACACTAAACACTCACACACTTCACACCACACACTAAACACTCACACACTAAAACACTCACACACTCCACACTCACACACTAAACACTCACACACTAAACACTCACACACTACACACTCACACACTAAACACTCACACACTCCACACTCACACACTAAACACTCACACACTCCACACTCACACACTAAACACTCACACACTCCACACTCACACACTCCACACTCACACACTAAACACTCACACACTCCACACTCACACACTAAACACTCACACACTAAACACTCACACACTCCACACTCACACACTAAACACTCACACACTAAACACTCACACACTCCACACTCACACACTCCACACTCACACACTAAACACTCACACACTCCACACTCACACACTAAACACTCACACACTAAACACTCACACACTCCACACTCACACACTCCACACTCACACACTAAACACTCACACACTCCACACTCACACACTAAACACTCACACACTCCACACTCACACACTAAACACTCACACACTAAACACTCACACACTAAACACTCACACACTCCACACTCACACATTACACACTCACACACTAAACACTCACACACTAAACACTCACACACTCCACACTCACACACTAAACACTCACACACTAAACACTCACACACTCCACACTCACACACTCCACACTCACACACTAAACACTCACACACTCCACACTCACACACTCCACACTCACACATTAAACACTCACACACTAAACACTCACACACTAAACACTCACACACTAAACACTCACACACTCCACACTCACATACTCCACACTCACACACTAAACTCTCACACACTCCACACACACACACACTAAACACTCACACACTACCACACTCACACACTAAACACTCACACACTAAACACTCACACACTAAACACTCACACACTACACACTCACACACACACTAAACACTCACACACACACTCACACTCACACACTCCACACCACACACTCACACACTCACACACTCCACACTCACACACTAAACACTCACACACTCCACACTCACACACTAAACACTCACACACTAAACACTCACACACTCCCACACTCACACACTAAACACTCACACACTAAACACTCACACACTCCACACTCACACACTCCACACTCACACACTAAACACTCCACACACTCCCACACTCACACACTAAAACCACTCACACACTAAACACTCACACACTCCACACTCACACACTAAATACTCACACACTCCACACTCACACACTAAACACTCACACACTCCACACTCACACACTAAACACTCACACACTAAACACTCACACACTCCACACTCACACATTACACACTCACACACTAAACACTCACACACTCCACACTCACACATTACACACTCACACACTCCACACTCACACACTAAACACTCACACATTACACACTCACACACTAAACACTCACACACTCCACACTCACACATTACACACTCACACACTAAACACTCACACACTAAACACTCACACACTACACACTCACACACTAAACACTCACACACTAAACACTCACACATTACACACTCACACACTCCACACTCACACACTAAACACTCACACATTACACACTCACACACTAAACACTCACACACTCCACACTCACACACTCCACACTCACACACTAAACACTCACACACTAAACACTCACACACTCCACACTCACACACTAAACACTCACACACTAAACACTCACACACTACACACTCACACACTCCACACTCACACACTAAACACTCACACATTACACACTCACACACTAAACACTCACACACTCCACACTCACACACTCCACACTCACACACTAAACACTCACACACTAAACACTCACACACTCCACACTCACACACTCCACACTCACACACTAAACACTCACACACTAAACACTCACACACTACACACTCACACACTAAACACTCACACACTAAACACTCACACACTCCACACTCACACACTCCACACTCACACACTCCACACTCACACATTAAACACTCACACACTAAACACTCACACACTAAACACTCACACACTCCACACTCACATACTCCACACTCACACACTAAACTCTCACACACTCCACACTCACACACTAAACACTCACACACTCCACACTCACACACTAAACACACACATTAAACACTCACACACTCCACACTCACACACTAAACACTCACACACTAAACACTCACACACTACACACTCACACACTAAATACTCACACACTCCACACTCACACACTAAACACTCACACACTCCACACTCACACACTCCACACTCACACACTAAACACTCACACACTCCACACTCACACACTAAACACTCACACACTAAACACTCACACACTCCACACTCACACACTAAACACTCACACACTAAACACTCACACACTCCACACTCACACACTCCACACTCACACACTAAACACTCATACACTCCACACTCACACACTAAACACTCACACACTAAACACTCACACACTCCACACTCACACACTCCACACTCACACACTAAACACTCACACACTCCACACTCACACACTAAACACTCACACACTAAACACTCACACACTAAACACTCACACACTCCACACTCACACACTAAACACTCACACTAAACACTCACACACTCCACACTCACACACTAAACACTCACACACTAAACACTCACACACTCCACACTCACACACTAAACACTCACACACTCCACACTCACACACTAAACACTCACACACTAAACACTCACACACTAAACACTCACACACTCCACACTCACACACTAAACACTCACACTAAACACTCACACACTCCACACTCACACACTAAACACTCACACTAAACACTCACACACTAAACACTCACACACTCCACACTCACACACTAAACACTCACACTAAACACTCACACACTCCACACTCACACACTAAACACTCACACTAAACACTCACACACTAAACACTCACACACTCCACACTCACACACTAAACACTCACACACTACACACTCACACACTAAACACTCACACACTCCACACTAAACACTCACACACTCCACACTCACACACTACACACTCACACACTAAACACTCACACACTCCACACTCACACACTACACACTCACACACTCCACACTCACACACTAAACACTCACACACTCCACACACACACTAAACACTCACACACTCCACACTCACACACTAAACACTCACACACTAAACACTCACACACTCCACACTCACACACTAAACACTCACACACTCCACACACACACTAAACACTCACACACTACACACTCACACACTCCACACTCACACACTAAACACTCACACACTCCACACACACACTAAACACACACACACTCCACACTCACACACTAAACACTCACACACTAAACACTCACACACTAAACACTCACACACTAAACACTCACACACTAAACACTCACACACTACACAATAAGTAAACACTTTGACTTTACCTTTTCTGGAGTTTCCACTTCCTGTTTATCATCTGAATTTAAACGTAACATACACTTATTACTATACTATTATATTATTCAACTGTATCTATTACTGTATTTATACTAGATCAATATTAATAATGCACACACTCACACACTCACACACACTCTTACCGCTGTGTGTTTGTGTGTAGGTGATGTTGCCATAAATCGGATTTTCCTCCATCTCTCTGTTTTTCAGACTTACACTGAGACACACACACACACAAAATCAGTAAATATAATGTGTGTGTGTGTGTGTGTGTGTCTGAATGTTTATAGCGTTGAATAATAAAGCTGTAATTCTGAGGGTGAAGGTTAGATGTGTGAGTTATTAGAGAGCATTTATTTCACATTCAGAAGGTGAATAAAACAATCCAACTGAAAACAAACAAATAAACAGACAAACAAATAAGTTAACTTTTTAACAGATTTTTTGTGTTTTTTTAAATAATGTAACATTTTTATAATTTAATTAGTAGAATTTCTTGGGAGAAGTGTTGAATCATTAGAGTGTTGAGTCATTTGAGTGTTGAGTTGTTTGAGTGTTGAGTCGTTTGAGTGTTGAGTCGTTTGAGTGTTGAGTCATTAGAGTGTTGAGTCGTTTGAGCGTTGAGTCGTTTGAGCGTTGAGTCGTTTGAGTGTTGAGTCATTAGAGCGTTGAGTCGTTTGAGCGTTGAGTCGTTTGAGGGTTGAGTCGTTTGAGTGTTGAGTCATTTGAGCGTTGAGTCATTAGAGTGTTGAGTCGTTTCAGTGTTGAGTCGTTTGAGTGTTGAGTCATTTCAGTGTTGAGTCATTTCTGTGTTGAGTCATTTGAGTGTTGAGTCATGGCTCAGAATAAACATTAAACTTATTTAATGATGAAGTGTTTAATGTGTTCTTTTGTAGCGCAGAATTGATGTTTAGAATAATAAAATAAAATATTTAAATAAAACATCAAACACGAGCTGATAAAGGCCTCAATATCAGGAACCAAAGATGAACAAATCAATAACACTAACAATCAATAACTCTCAATCATTAGTGTTTTGTTCAGTAAAATAGTATTTAAGTTCTTCAGAATGATCTGGGATTAATCGTGGGGTTATTTCTCTGTGAATAGACTTAAGTCATGCTCTGTGTGTGTGTGTGTGTGTGTGTGTGTCTTTGATCAGGATATAAAGTCTTATTATTTTACCTCCTCCTGAATCTGGGCAGAAACATTTTCCCTTTAGCTGAGGACAAAAAAAACAACCAGATAATGTGCAGTGTGACTGACTCTCTCTCTCTCTCTCTCTCTCTCTCTCTCACACACACACACACACACACACACACAATTTAAAATGAAACATAACTTCCTGGGCCCATGAAGCTGACTGTGTGATATTTGCTTCCATGGTATGACTGTGCTAATGTAGCTAGCTTGTAATTAAAGCGTTTAATGTGAGTTTAGTGTGATCTCACCTGTGAGACGTTTTTGAACGCAACATAAAATATTGCAGCAGAAAGAGAGCAGAAGGAGCACAGTGATCGCCGCTAACACACCCCACAGCTCAGAGGAACCATGGAACACCCAGAACCCTGCAGAGAACACGCTCACACACATCAGTTCAACAGGACAAGGTTCTCACACAGCTCCGATATCACACACCTCTAAAGACAAACGATCAGAGTTTCTCCTGAGACCATCACAACATTTAGATCATCTCATCCAAGAGAGAGCAAGAGAGAGAGAGAGAGAGAGAGAGAGAGAGGGAGAGATGCTCGCTCTACCATTAATCGCTGATCTTTGTGCTGTGATGATTTTGGGAAACTCGGCCCTGATGACCGCTCTGACTGACTCACCGTGTGTGCTGTTATTCTCCATGTCTGAAGTGTCAGTAATGACGATGTCCACACACTGAACTGTGATGAGTTAAAGGTGTGTGTTATAAATTGAGGATGCGAGTGTGTGCAGGATGTAAACACCTCCGCTCGAATCAGCAAAGCAAGAATTTCTGCACAAAACCACATCTGACTTTCAGGAGGAAATCTGCTGCACTGCACACGGAGTGCTGGGTAAAGCAGCGTGATGTGTGTGTGTGTGTGTGAGAAATCCATGTTGGGCTACAAAGATGTGAGAAAGGACCTGAGTGTGTGTGTGTGTGTGTGTGTGTGTACTAGAGAAATAAACTAAAAGACACACACATCAGCTAGCCAGGCTCACCTCGTTTCATTCCAACAGAACTGCAGCTCTGTGCGGTAAGACTCGTGGTAACGGTGTGTGTGTTTACATCAACACAGAATGGTGCTACAACTCTGTGCTTGTGGAGTTTGTGTCTGTTAGATGCAGGCCATTTTATTTACAACATGAATTCACCACTGCTTTCATTGTCTGAGTGTACCCCAACGTTAATGCTAAGGAGGCTCTATGTGAACCCTATGGGGCTATTAGCGAGCTGCAGAATGCTCACCCCGACGGACTGTATATTATCACCGGAGATTTAAATCATGCAAATCTCAAGTCTCAAAAGAGGCGAACACACTGATTCATGTTTACACAAACATCACTAGCATGTACAGTGCGGAGCCCTGCCCCCACCTCGGCAGACCACTCGTCAGACGCTCTAATCCGGTTCTGAAACGGGTTAAAGCCCGGCCAGCAGGAGCCACCTCTGCTCTTCAGGACTGTTTTGAGTGCACTGACCGGAATATGTTCAGGGAGTCTGCAACCAACGGTGACACTACCAACTTAGAGCAGTACACAGCATCAGTGACCGGCTACATCGGCAAGTGCATCGATGACGTGACCAGTCCATCACAACACGACCCAACGAAAAGCCGTGGATGACCGCAAAAGTGGGTGCTCTGTTCCGCCTTCAGAGCAGGGGACAAGATTGCCTTAAAAACAGCAAGGGCCAAACTGTCCCGAGCCATCAGAGAGGCGAAGTCCAACGTGGAGATCGTCAAGAGCACCAAATTCCTTGGTGTTCACCTGCCGGAGGACCTCACCTGGTCACTCAACTGTGTGAACAGACCTGTGGCAATTGTTTGTGACTCAACACATACATCTATAACTCCACCCACATTCTAACTGTTTACATGCTTGTATTTGCACGCTTATTCAATTGCTGCTGTTGCTGTTTTTGCACACTTCATACTGTCACTAACTGCTGCTACATGTATATGTTTAAAAGAAACCACTGGTTTACGGTTCTTATATTTTGCACATTTTTCTGAGTTATGTGTCCCGTACTGTTTTGTGTTGTTATTTATATTGTCTGTTTGCACTGTTACAACGTTCTGTCCTTAGCTCTTTGTTGTGTTGTAGCTATATGTTGTTGTATGTTTATGTAGCACCAGGTCCTGGAGGTCATGTCACTGTGTACTGCATCAGCTATATGTGGATTAAATGATAATTAAAGCTTCTTGACTTGACTTGAGTTGATGTCCCTGTCCCTGTGGCTATAAAAACGATAATATATTAGAACAAGCATATTAATATAAACCTGCACTACAGTCAGAGCTGCTGTTAAAGAGAATTAATCAACACCTTCCAACCTAATCAACACCGACCAGAACTCAGTGGGATAAACACACATAATACACACACAAGCAAAATGTTGCCTAAACTATTTTACACCTTTAAATGTCCTCTACAATGCTCTGTGTGATTTATAGAAACAAGGAAGTGATGTGTGGGTGTGTGCGTGTGTGTGTGTGTGTGTGTGTACGTGTGTGTGTGCGTGTGTGTGTGTGTGTGTGTACGTGTGTGTGTGTGTGTGTGTGTGTACGTGTGTGTGTGTGTGTGTGTGTAAAAGTAGTGAATTGTCTTAAACTTAGTTGATATGAAAGAGAACAGCGCACACGACTCTCAGTGGGTGTTTCTAACGCGTAACCCCGCCCCTCCGCGCCCCGCCCCCTCTGGGCAGTTATTAGAGTCACTTCTCTCTTTTTCTTTCTCTCTTCACTCCTGCAGGAATCATGTTGGGTTTTGGATTAAAGTCGCTGTTTGTGTATCTGCTGCTGTTTCCGGCCGCGCTGCTCTCCGGAGGTGAGTTTCATTACACACTTTATTATCCTCCCTACACACACACACACACACACACACACACACACACACAAACACATGCCCACAGATACACACACGGTGGTGTGACGTGGCATTAAACTCCAGCTCTGCTCCATTCATTCCTCTGTCCGTCACCACACACACTCACACACACACACGCGCGCGCGCGCGCGTTACATTTTTTTATATCGAACATGAAGCTCGCGCTTTTATTATTTTTTTATAACTCAGTGTTAAAACTCAGTGACTCGTGTATTTCTCACAGAAAGAGTTACGTGTCTTCTGTACCTGTGACGTCACATCCATCACAAACGCGAAGAAATGAGCTTAATGAACTAATCTACAGTCCAGTTGTAGAAGTTTTCGACTTTTTTTCTGCCTGCGATGCAGTATCGTGTCCAGACACCGCAGCGCGCGCTCCTGTCTCCGTTAACTATATAGGAGATGACGTGTCATAAACACACACACACACACACACACACTACTAGTCGCAGGCATGAAAAAAATTCTGGACATTAGGAATGTGCGCTGCAGGAACCTTTAATGAACCGTATTATTCCACAGGGTTCTACACAGAACTCTCTGAGGAAGTTAAGGACCTTTAATCATCATGAAGAACTTGTGAGGAACATATGTTCCTAAAGGTTCTGTGTAGAATCCAACATAAGCCTTGTGAGAAATGGTCCAGTGTTAAAAATAATAATCATATTTATTAGGCTCAGTATTAAAATTCCGACTATTTCTGACAAATATTCAGACAATGAAGAAAAAAAAGTTTAATGTTTGAAATAAATCAAATTACAGACTCTTCATAAATAATGCTGTTTATTATTCAGCTGGAAAACAACTATCAGAATATCTCTCATCTCCTATCATCTCCTAATGTCTCCTCTCATCTCCTATCATCTCATCTCCTCATGTCTCCTCTCATCTCCTATCATCTCATCTCCTCATGTCTCCTCTCATCTCCTATCATCTCATCTCCTCATGTCTCCTCTCATCTCCTGTCATCTCATCTCTGCATGTCTCCTCTCATCTCCTATCATCTCCTAATGTCTCCTCTCATCTCCTATCATCTCATCTCTGCATGTCTCCTCTCATCTCCTATCATCTCCTAATGTCTCCTCTCATCTCCTATCATCTCATCTCTGCATGTCTCCTCTCATCTCCTATCATCTCCTAATGTCTCCTCTCATCTTCTATCATCTCAACTCTGCATGTCTCTTCTCATCTCCTATCATCTCCTAATGTCTCCTCTCATCTTCTATCATCTCATCTCTGCATGTCTCCTCTCATCTCCTATCATCTCATCTCTGCATGTCTCCTCTCATCTCTGCATGTCTCCTCTCATCTCCTATCATCTCCTAATGTCTCCTCTCATCTCTGCATGTCTCCTCTCATCTCTGCATGTCTCCTCTCATCTTCTATCATCTCCTAATGTCTCCTCTCATCTCCTATCATCTCATCTCTGCATGTCTCCTCTCATCTCCTAATGTCTCCTCTCATCTTCTATCATCTCATCTCTGCATGTCTCCTCTCATCTCTGCATGTCTCCTCTCATCTTCTATCATCTCCTAATGTCTCCTCTCATCTCCTATCATCTCATCTCTGCATGTCTCCTCTCATCTCCTATCATCTCATCTCTGCATGTCTCCTCTCATCTCCTATCATCTCATCTCTGCATGTCTCCTCTCATCTCCTAATGTCTCCTCTCATCTTCTATCATCTCATCTCTGCATGTCTCCTCTCATCTCCTAATGTCTCCTCTCATCTTCTATCATCTCATCTCTGCATGTCTCCTCTCATCTCCTATCATCTCATCTCTGCATGTCTCTTCTCATCTCCTATCATCTCATCTCTGCATGTCTCCTCTCATCTCCTATCATCTCTGCATGTCTCCTCTCATCTCCTAATGTCTCCTCTCATCTCCTATTATCTCATCTCATCACACACATCACACTAGATTCAAGCATGAAAAAATTCTGGACATTAGGAAAATGCCCTTTGCTCTTGCAGGTCGAGTTTACGCCGAACCTGAAGCTGAAGTGATAGATGAAGCACCAGATGGAGCAGTGGAAGAGGAGGAGGAGGATGAAGAGGAAGAGGAAGTTCTGGTGGAAGAACCTCAAATAGGAGATGGGGTGAGAACAGTTCTAATGCTAATATAGAGATGTGTAGATGATGTGGATCACATGAGGCTGGAGGCTATAGACTAACGTTATGTATTAGCTACATTAGCCTCATTGCTACGGTGGAACACTGAACACCAGAGCTGAAGATTTAAACGTATTGATGACGTGTTTAAATGACGTGTTCACTGACGTGTTTAAATGAGGTGTTTAACACACACTTCAGAACCTCGTTATTTCTCTCTGCAGGACGTGGATGATGCTAATGATTTAGATGAAGATTCTCATCCTGCAGATGTGACGTCTCACCCTGACGCAGACACCACCATCATCTTCGTCACAGGAGAAGGTCAGAAACAGACGTGTCTTGTACATCACAGAGTCACGTCTGCAGCACACGTCACTCTAACATCATGTTCTCTATCTTATTGCTCTCACTACCTTACTACCTGATGGAGTAAAGCTCTCTTCTCTCTCTAACATCTGTATTTCTGCTGATGTTGTAGAGTTTCCAGCCAATGAGATAGTGAAGTTTCTGGTTGGTTTCAGTAATAAAGGCAGTCAGGACTTTACAGTTCGCTCTCTCGAAGCATCGTTCCGTTATCCACAGGATTACCAGTTCTACATCCAGAACGTGAGGCTCAGCTGATCATAATAAGAATAATAAGAATATCTGATTACAGTATTATTATTATTATTATTATTATTATTATTGTAGTAGAGAATTTTTTCTTAAGAATGTTATATGATGTGATTGTTGGTGTGTGTGTGTAGTTTACGGCTCTGCAGCTGGATACCGTGGTGCAGCCGGAGAGACAGGCTTCATTTGAGTACTCGTTTATTCCCGCTCAGCCAATGGCCGGTCGTCCGTTCGGTCTGGTCATCCTGCTCAACTACCACGACGCTGAGGTTCAACACATCACTTTATGTTATATAACACTTTTATTACATATTTATAATAAAGATCAGAGAACTTGTAATTATATAATAATCATATAGGAATATAATAGCTATTTTACTATTTTGTAGCAAAGAATTAAATCTAACATAAATATGACCTATAATTGTGACGTCTTTGAAAAAGATTTTAATTCCCGATGTATTTTTTGTCTTGTAAAGGGAAATGCTTTCCAGAGCGCCATTTTTAACCAGACGGTGACGATAACTGAACTGGACGAGGGCCTGGACGGAGAGACGTAAGCTGTGTTTAAATTAATATTAATAAATTAATGCAAACTGTAAGTGATTCTATGTATGTGATTCAGTGTAAATGATACAGTGCAAACAATTCAGTTCAAATAATTCATTGAAAACGATCCTGTATAAGTGATTCAGTGTGATTATGACACTGTAAACTATAACTCATTCAGTGAAAAGATTCTATGTACTTGATTCAGTGTTAATGATTCAAACTAATTGATTCAGTGTAAGTGATTCAGTGTTAATGATTCAGTGTAAGTGATTCAGTGTTAATGATTCAGTGTAAGTGATTTAGGGTAAATGAATCAGTGTAAATATTCCTACACTGTGCCTGTGGGTGAGTTTGAAGAGTTTTTATTTATCATTCTGTGAGAGAGTTAATAAACACAATGTTGTTTACAGGATGTTCATGTACATCTTCCTTGGTGGTTTGATCTTCCTGATGCTCTTCGGCATGTATCAGGTGCTGGAGTCCCGCACGGTGCGTTCATCTCACTGCAGTATTCTCACATCAGCTAACTCCAACATCAGTTAACTCCAACATCAGTTAACTCCAACATCAGCTAACTCCAACATCAGTTAACTCCAACATCAGCTAACTCCAACATCAGTTAACTCCAACATCAGTTAACTCCAACATCAGTTAACTCCAACATCAGTTAACTCCAACATCAGCTAACTCCAACATCAGTTAACTCCAACATCAGTTAACTCCAACATCAGCTAACTCCAACATCAGTTAACTCCAACATCAGTTAACTCC
>NC_080730.1:444795-452295 GCF_019097595.1 Hemibagrus wyckioides | reverse complement strand
CTCCTCGCCTGTAACACACACACATACATATTACACAGCTGATAGCACACTCAGGACTGCACAGAGAGGTTATAAGAGGTCATAGGTCACCTTGTGCCTACTGCTCTCACAGCTCTGTAAACTGGCGAGGATCTGATTCTCAATGTTCTGAACCCACGAGTCTCTTTCCTCTGAACTCTGAGCCTCGAAATGCCATGTCTGCCCTGAACTGGAAACGATCAGGAACTCACAGTTCTCATCATCTACACACACACACACACACACACACACACACACACATCATTATAATGTAACAGTGTGAATCAGGTCAGAATGATCTAATGTACACATTTCTAGCACACTACAGAGTGCATGTGACTGTAGGGAATAAGGGAGTGAGGATAGATTTAGGACACAGACCAGGAAATGAACACACTCCTGTTTTCTCTTCTAATTCTCAGATCAAAACACTCTCAGTGTTCTACTGACAAGAAAAACTCTCTCACACACACACATGAGGGATGAGTGATGAGGAATGAGTGATGAGTGGTGAGGGATAAGTGATGAGTGATGAGGAATGAGTGGTGAGGGATAAGTGATGAGTGATGAGGAATGAGTGGTGAGGGATAAGTGATGAGTGGTGAGGGATGAGTGTTGAGGGGTGAGGGGTGAGTGTTGAGGGGTGAGTGTTGAGGGATAAGTGATGAGTGGTGAGGGATGAGTGGTGAGTGATGAATGGTGAGGGATAAGTGATGAGTGGTGAGGGATGAGTGAGAGTGTGGAATGTAAGCCTGCAGTAAGACTAAACTGCTCCTCTCACTCCATTACCTGTCCTGTTTATGTTTTTCAGACTGCCAAAGCTTTTTAATTTCCACATTTTGCGTTTAGCTGGAGGACAAAAAGATGGAAAAAGAGAAAACAGAAAAAATTATTTAATCTCCCTGAGTCCTGCAGATGAAGGGAAGAGAGGACACATGGTGGTTCAGAAAATTCTGAGAGTCGGTGATGGAGTCACACCAGAGTAACGTCATTAATGTAAACGTGAGCAGTGTTGAAATCTTTCTGACCTTCAGCGTGTCCCAGTGTACTCTCTGACCTCTGAGTCCCATTCTTCTTCCTGCGCTGCTTCTTCCTGTCCGCTGTAGGAGATGTGCTCGGCTCTTTCATTAACGTGGGATTTAACACACCCTCGATGTCTGACATCACATCATATAACACTCTGATTTAATATCACTCATTTATAAATGTTATATAAAATATATCTAAACTCCTGAAATACAAACCAAACTCTTGAATTAAACACTGAAATATTACATTTAATAACAGAATTAGAGTTATAACTAAACTAATATACATTTCACAACTTTACTGAAGTATAAACACATCAAGAACATGAAGGAGCATTCAGGAATAAATAATAGAGCTGTTAGAGGAATAAAACAGTTGGGGTTGTGCTGCTAGAGGAAAATAATCACTTCAGTGTAGTTACAGTGACTCTGCTCCATCACTCCACCCTGCAGATGATTATTTTCCTGTAAGTGTGTGTCCTGCTGTGTGTTTCTGCTGGATGATTGTGTTACACACCGATGTTGTGCACGGAGGAGAGAGTGAACGGTGTTCTCTGGCCGTATGCTCCTGCTCCATCATCTACTGATAAATGAGCACTGGCTAACATCGAGGCTGAAACACACACACACACACACCTCATTATGATGAAGGTAAAAATGAACACCAGACTCTGATCAGAGTTTAGTGCTGAGTAACCTGAGCTGTAGGGGGCGCACTCACCTGAACAGGTATCGTCTGCTGTCAGCTCACCCTGAAATGTTCCATTCAGCCCAGGTGGGGGTGCAGAGGATGGCACAGCCCTAGGGGGGCGTTTCCCTGGAACTTTAACCGTCACACGAAGCAGATCAATTTCTTTACCATTAACATTCTGCATGTAGTCCTGAAACACACACACACACACACAGAGAGAGAGAGAGAGAGAGAGCTCAGCAGTATAATAGTATAATAGTAAAGAATATATACATATGTCTATCTCTGTGTGTCTGTTTATTTACAGTAAATCACTTCCTGTCTGTGTGAGTGCTCTACACTGTTCTCCATGAGCAAGTAAACAGTGTGTGATGACAGTGTGTGTGATACTCACACTGACGTTAGCATGGTAACTCAGGGTTCCGTTAGCGGTTAGCGTCACATATTTTTTCTTCCACTCTTGTTTAAGAGAACTTCCACTGCGCTTCAGCAGCACACTCTGTACAGCACACACAGCTCTCACATCAGACTCAGATGGAGATTAAAGTTCATACAACATTCTCTCATACAGCAACTCTCCAAAACAATGGTAATGCTGATGGAATACAGGTCTGGTCTTGGTGGATTAGATCTTCTACACTGCTGCTGCTGGTGAGAACAGAGACTCCATCAAACCTGCTGGAACATGCTGGAGCTGCCAGGTAATGCTGGAGCAACCCACAGCAGCTGCTCTAAATGGCTGGTGCTGCTCTAAATGGGTGGTGCTGATCTAAATGGGTGGTGCTGATCTAAGTGGGTAGTGCTAATCTAAGTGGGTGGTTCTGATCTAGGTGAGTGGTGCCGATATCAGTGGGTGGTGCTGATATAAATGGGTGGTGCTGATATAAATGGGTAGTGCTGATCTAAGTGGGTGGTGCTGATCTAAGTGGGTGGTGCTGATCTAAGTGGGTGGTTCTAATCTAGGTGGATGGTGCTGTTCTGGGTGGTTGGTGCTGATATCAGTGGGTGGTGCTGATTTACAGTAAATGGGTAGTGCTGATCTAAGTGGGTGGTGCTAATTTAAGTGGGTGGTGCTAATTTAAGTGGGTGGTGCTGATCATAGTGGGTGGTGCTGATCTAAGTGGGTGGTGCTAATGTAAGTAGGTGGTTTTGATCTAGGTGGGTGGTTCTGATCTAGGTGGTTGGCGCGGATATCAGCGGGTGGTGATGATATAAATGGGTGGTGCTGATATAAATGGGTGGTGCTGCTCTAAGTGGGTAGTGCTGATCTAAGTGGATGGTGCTGATCTGAGTGGGTGGTGCTGATCTAAGTGGATGGTGCTGATCTGAGTGGGTGGTGCTGATCTAAGTGGGTGGTGCTGCTGCATGCTGAGGCTGAACCCGGGAGTTAGTCAGGATAATAAAGGGTAAAGTAGAAACGTGGATATCTGTTCTGTCTGAATTTACAGAATGAGGGTAGAGTATCATGGCTAAAATAAAGATATATATACCAACCTGAATTACACACACACACATATATACACACGCACACACACATACACACACACATACAATACACACCTGCTTAATTGGGATTGTGCGACCTATTCCAAAATCTGTTTTACTGTCTGTACTTCGCCGGTCTGAGTCACTTCCTCTGCGGAGCTACACAACAACAACACAGGAAATAAAGTGTACAGAAATGTTAGGGGTTAGGGATTAGAGATTAGGGATTGTAGATTGGCGATTTGAGGTTAGGGTTTAGGGATTAGGGATTAGGGATTAGGGTTTAGGGATTAGGGATTTGAGGTTAGGGATTAGGGATTAGAGATTAGGGATTAGAGATTAGGGGTTAGGGATTTGAGGTTAGGGATTTGAGATTAGGGGTTAGGGATTTGAGGTTAGGGATTAGGGGTTAGGGATTATGGATTTGAGGTTAGGAATTAGGGATTTTAGATTAGGGATTGGGGATTAGGGATTAGGGATTATGGATTTGAGGTTAGGGATTAGGGATAAGGGATTAGAGGTTAGGAATTAGGGATTTGAGGTTAGGGATTAGGGGTTAGGGATTATGGATTTGAGGTTAGGAATTAGGGATTTTAGATTAGGGATTGGGGATTAGGGATTAGGGATTATGGATTTGAGGTTAGGGATTAGGGATAAGGGATTAGAGGTTAGGAATTAGGGATTTGAGGTTAGGGATTAGGGGTTAGGGATTGTGGATTAGAGATTAGGGATTTGAGGTTAGGGGTTAGGGATTTGAGGTTAAGGATTAGGGATTGAGGATTAGGGATTAGAAGTTAGGGATTAGGGGTTAGGGATTAGGGGCTAGGGATTAGGGATTCAAGATTAAGGATTAGGGATTAGAGGTTAGGGATTGGGAATTAAGGATTAGAGGTTATGGATAAGGGATTAGAGGTTAGGGATTAGGAGTTTGGGATTGGGTATTAGAGGTTAGGAATTAGGGATTAGAGGTTAGGTTTTAAGGATTAAAGATTAGCATTTAGGGATCAGGTTTTGGTTTTTGGAATTATGGATTAGGAATTACGGTTTAGGGAAAGGGTTTTAGGGATTAGGGATTACATTTGATGCACAGAGGATTAGCATTTAAAGATTATGGATTATGGTTTGGGATTGAGGGATTGGGGATGATGGATTGGGGATTGGGATTGAGGGATGGGGGATTGGGATTGAGGGATGGGGGATTGGGATTGAGGGATGGGGGTAGTTGGGGTAGATTAGAGGCAGTGACTGACTGTAAACTGAGATGTTCGGCTGAGTTTCTCTCCTCCAGATGCCAAACTGATGTGTTTATGAGTGATCACCGGAGTGGAGGGAAGAGAGGAGGAATAATCACTGCTCTGACCTCCATTACTGGCCTAAAAACAACCAGAAGACAAGACAAGACAAAGCACACACACACACACACATCATATTAAACAAGTACAAATTAGCACTATTTTATTCCTTCTCTCTCCAGTGATGAATCTGTGCTTACACACATCATAATGACAAAGTTTAAAAAGTGTGTGTGTGTGTGTGTGTGTGTTACCTGTGGTGTAAAAGCTGCACACAGTGGTGTGGATCCGCCCGAGTGACTGGGAGAATTGGGTAAGGACTTACAGGATGTGTAGAGAGCCAGCTGTCTCTTCATAGAAACCATCTTCTGTGCAGCTGTGTGACATCACAACTCTTTATTTATTTATTATACTAACTGTGGCTGTGGGTTTGTGTGTTTGTTTGTGTGTGCAAATGGGTGTGTGTGTATTTGTGTGTTTGTGTGTGAGTGCCTGTGTGTGTTTGTGTGCATGTGTGTATTTGTGTGTGTTTGTATGTGTGCAGGTGTGTGTATTTGTGTGTATTTGTGTGTGTTTGTTTATGAGCATGTGTGTGTGTTTGTTTATGTGTGTGTGTGCACTTGTGTGTGTCTCACCGTCAGTAAAGACACGGTTGACGTTCAGGCCGTAGGTGGCGCAGGTTTCATAATAAACACAGCGGTGGACGTCAGAACACAGCTGCCTCGCCCGAGCGTCGTCAATCACACGAGGATTAGCGCTCGTTATCTTATCTGAGGATAAAAACACAGTCAGATGAGGTTAAAAGTGGGCAGGGCTGTTAGTGGTTTATGGGCGGGGCTGTAAGGAAGGGCTTCAGAGAGAGGTTATTTGGTGTGGGGCAGTTTGTGGGTGGAGCTATTTGTGATTGATGGGCAGGGTTGATTGTGGAGATGTGAAGGTGTGTAAGGAGGGGCTGTTTGGGGCAGGGTGGGATGGGGCTGTTTGGGATTATTGGGGGCGGGGCTGTTTGAGATTGTTGGGGGAGGGGGTTTGAGATTGTTGGGGGATGGGGGTTTGAGATTGTTGGGGGAGGGGGTTTGAGATTGTTGGGGGATGGGGGTTTGAGATTGTTGGGGGAGGGGGTTTGAGATTGTTGGGGGAGGGGGTTTGGGATTGTTGGGGCAGGGATGTTTGAGATTGTTTGGGGAGGGGGTTTGAGATTGTTGGGGCAGGGATGTTTGAGATTGTTTGGGGAGGGGGGTTGAGATTGTTTGGGGAGGGGGTTTGAGATTGTTGGGGGATGGGGGTTTGAGATTGTTGGGGGAGGGGGTTTGAGATTGTTGGGGGAGGGGGTTTGAGATTGTTTGGGGCAAGGATGTTTGAGATTGTTTGGGGAGGGGGTTTGAGATTGTTTTGGGAGGGGGTTTGAGATTGTTTGGGGCAGGGATGTTTGAGATTGTTGGGGGAGGGGGTTTGAGATTGTTTGGGGATGGGGGTTTGAGATTGTTGGGGAGGGGGTTTGAGATTGTTTGGGGGATGGGGGTTTGAGATTGTTTGGGGCAGGGATGTTTGAGATTGTTTGGGGAGGGGGTTTGAGATTGTTTGGGGCAGGGATGTTTGAGATTGTTTGGGGCAGGGATGTTTGAGATTGTTGGGGAGGGGGTTTGAGATTGTTGGGGAGGGGTTTGAGATTGTTTGGGGCAGGGATGTTTGAGGTGGTTGGGGGGGGGGGTTTGAGTTTGTTTGGGGAGGGGGTTTGAGATTGTTTGGGGCAGGGATGTTTGAGATTGTTGGGGGAGGGGGTTTGAGATTGTTTGGGGATGGGGGTTTGAGATTGTTTGGGGCAGGGATGTTTGAGATTGTTGGGGGAGGGGGTTTGAGATTGTTTGGGGCAGGGATGTTTGTGATTGTTTGGGGCAGGGATGTTTGAGATTGTTGGGGGAGGGGTTTGAGATTGTTGGGGGAGGGGGTTTGAGATTGTTTGGGGCAGGGATGTGTGGGATTGTGGGGGGAGGGGGTTTGAGATTGTTTGGGGATGGGGGTTTGAGATTGTTGGGGGAGGGGGTTTGAGATTGTTGGGGGCGGGGCTGTTTGAGATTGTTTGGGGATGGGGGTTTGAGATTGTTGGGGGAGGGGGTTTGAGATTGTTGGGGGAGGGGGTTTGAGATTGTTTGGGGATGGGGGTTTGGGTTTGTTGGGGGCAGGGATGTTTGAGATTGTGGGGGGAGGGGGTTTGAGATTGTTTGGGGCAGGGATGTTTGAGATTGTTGGGGGAGGGGATTTGAGATTGTTTGGGGATGGGGGTTTGCGATTGTTGGGGGAGGGGGTATGAGATTGTTGTGGGAGGGGGTTTGAGATTGTTTGTGGAGTGGGTTTGTGATTGTTGGGGGAGGGGGTTTGGGATTGCTTGGGAAGGGGGTTTGAGATTGTTGGGGGAGGGGGTTTGAGATTGTTGAGGGAGGGGGTTTGAGGTTGTTGTGGGAGGGGGTGTGCGATTGATTGGGGCATGGAGGTTTGAGATTGTAGTGGGAGGGGGCTTGAGATTGTTGGGGGAGGAGGGTTTGAGATTGTTGGGGGAGGGGGTTTGAGATTGTTTGGGGCAGGGATGTTTGAGATTGATGGGGGAGGGGGTTTGAGATTGTTGGGGGAGGGGGTTTGAGATTGTTTGGGGCAGGGATGTTTGAGATTGTTGGGGGAGGGGATTTGAGATTGTTTGGGGATGGGGGTTTGAGATTGTTGGGGGAGGGGGTTTGAGATTGTTGGGGGAGGGGGGTTTGAGATTGTTGGGGGAGGGGGTTTGAGATTGTTTGGGGATGGGGGTTTGAGATTGTTTGGGGCGGGGCTGTTTGAGATTGTTTGGGGATGGGGGTTTGAGATTGTTTGGGGCGGGGCTGTTTGAGATTGTTGGGGGGAGGGGGTTTGAGATTGTTTGGGGCAGGGATGTTTGAGATTGTTGGGGGAGGGGGTTTGAGATTGTTGGGGGAGGGGGTTCGAGATTGATTGGGGC
>NC_080730.1:434795-439795 GCF_019097595.1 Hemibagrus wyckioides | reverse complement strand
ACACAGTGTGTACATTCTCACACAAACACACACAGTGTGTACATTCTCACACAAACACACACAGTGTGTACATTCTCACACAAACACACACAGTGTGTACATTCTCACACAGTTACACAAACACACACAGTGTGTACATTCTCACACAAACACACACAGTGTGTACATTCTCACACAAACACACACAGTGTGTACATTCTCACACAGTTACAGAAACACACACAGTGTGTACATTCTCACACAGTTACACAAACACACACAGTGTGTACATTCTCACACAAACACACACAGTGTGTACATTCTCACACAAACACACACAGTGTGTACATTCTCACACAAACACACACAGTGTGTACATTCTCACACAAACACACACAGTGTGTACATTCTCACACAAACACACACAGTGTGTACATTCTCACACAAACACACACAGTGTGTACATTCTCACACAAACACACACAGTGTGTACATTCTCACACAAACACACACAGTGTGTACATTCTCACACAAACACACACAGTGTGTACATTCTCACACAAACACACACAGTGTGTACATTCTCACACAAACACACACAGTGTGTACATTCTCACACAAACACACACAGTGTGTACATTCTCACACAAACACACACAGTGTGTACATTCTCACACAAACACACAGTGTGTACATTCTCACACAAACACACACAGTGTGTACATTCTCACACAAACACACACAGTGTGTACATTCTCACACAAACACACACAGTGTGTACATTCTCACACAAACACACACAGTGTGTACATTCTCACACAAACACACACAGTGTGTACATTCTCACACAAACACACACAGTGTGTACATTCTCACACAAACACACACAGTGTGTACATTCTCACACAAACACACACAGTGTGTACATTCTCACACAAACACACACAGTGTGTACATTCTCACACAAACACACACAGTGTGTACATTCTCACACAAACACACACAGTGTGTACATTCTCACACAAACACACACAGTGTGTACATTCTCACACAAACACACACAGTGTGTACATTCTCACACAAACACACACAGTGTGTACATTCTCACACAAACACACACAGTGTGTACATTCTCACACAAACACACACAGTGTGTACATTCTCACACAAACACACACAGTGTGTACATTCTCACACAAACACACACAGTGTGTACATTCTCACACAAACACACACAGTGTGTACATTCTCACACAAACACACACAGTGTGTACATTCTCACACAAACACACACAGTGTGTACATTCTCACACAAACACACACAGTGTGTACATTCTCACACAAACACACACAGTGTGTACATTCTCACACAAACACACAGTGTGTACATTCTCACACAAACACACACAGTGTGTACATTCTCACACAAACACACACAGTGTGTACATTCTCACACAAACACACACAGTGTGTACGTTCTCACACAAACACACACAGTGTGTACGTTCTCACACAAACACACACAGTGTGTACATTCTCACACAAACACACACAGTGTGTACATTCTCACACAAACACACACAGTGTGTACATTCTCACACAAACACACACAGTGTGTACATTCTCACACAAACACACACAGTGTGTACGTTCTCACACAAACACACACAGTGTGTACATTCTCACACAAACACACACAGTGTGTACATTCTCACACAAACACACACAGTGTGTACATTCTCACACAAACACACACAGTGTGTACGTTCTCACACAAACACACACAGTGTGTACGTTCTCACACAAACACACACAGTGTGTACATTCTCACACAAACACACACAGTGTGTACATTCTCACACAAACACACACAGTGTGTACATTCTCACACAAACACACACAGTGTGTACATTCTCACACAAACACACAGTGTGTACATTCTCACACAAACACACACAGTGTGTACATTCTCACACAAACACACACAGTGTGTACGTTCTCACACAAACACACACAGTGTGTACGTTCTCACACAAACACACACAGTGTGTACATTCTCACACAAACACACACAGTGTGTACATTCTCACACAAACACACACAGTGTGTACATTCTCACACAAACACACACAGTGTGTACGTTCTCACACAAACACACACAGTGTGTACGTTCTCACACAAACACACACAGTGTGTACGTTCTCACACAAACACACACAGTGTGTACATTCTCACACAAACACACACAGTGTGTACGTTCTCACACAAACACACACAGTGTGTACGTTCTCACACAAACACACACAGTGTGTACGTTCTCACACAAACACACACAGTGTGTACATTCTCACACAAACACACACAGTGTGTACATTCTCACACAAACACACACAGTGTGTACGTTCTCACACAAACACACACAGTGTGTACGTTCTCACACAAACACACACAGTGTGTACATTCTCACACAAACACACACAGTGTGTACATTCTCACACAAACACACACAGTGTGTACATTCTCACACAAACACACACAGTGTGTACGTTCTCACACAAACACACACAGTGTGTACATTCTCACACAAACACACACAGTGTGTACATTCTCACACAGTTATATATATATATATATATATTAAAAAAGAAAAAGTCAGATCACAAGCTTAACTTTAAAAATCATTTAGAAAACCAGAGACTCTTAATTTTGCCATAAAGTGAATTTAACATTTAACATGGAGTTTGGCCCCACCCCCAGCTTCTTGGCTCCACCCACTGTTCATAAAAGGCATTCCATATGATGGGGGATGGGCCAGAGGAAGAGGAAGTCTGATCCATGTTCACATCACAGCCACCGAACATCACACACTGCCGCTTTAATTCCATTAATAAATACATGTACATAAAGTTTTTTTTTAATCCCAAACTGGTTTATTTCTCTTTCTGTTTTTTTTCTTAAACATGATTGTTAATAGAATTAAAGTGGCTGTATGTCACGTTTGGCTCCACCTGCTGCCTGTGGAGTGAATTACAGTAGACTTTAAAAGTTTGAGCTTATTAAGATCATTAAACTTAAACTTCTTCCCCCAAACACCTCTTCCCCACTGACTCCACCCCTTTTAATGCAATTACATGTCACTGCTGTTGCCTTATTAGTACAAAGGTGTGTTGCAGTTATGGGTGGAGCTTAAACCAAAACTTGAACAAATAGATCCGATCCTGATTAAACATTCTGGAATCTTTATTTAAAGAAGATTTCTAAATCCTCATTTTAACATGTCTGAATGACAGACTGCACCTTTAACTCATCAGTGTTGATATTATTTCAGCCATTTGAGCTTCTTAATGAAATAAACAGTGTTAATTCTCTGTACTGTTACAGACAGCTGCTTAGTTTTTCACTGATTCACTGATTCACTGATTCGTTTGCTCTGAGTGACTCACAAACACAGAATCTGAGGAAGATAAAGAGTGGAATGTGAAGACGAGGGACTTCAAGGCCCTTCATGGGCCACTTCATCCTCAGAGCTCCACCCTTCAGAGCTCCACCACTCAGAGCTCCACTCCTCAGAGCTCCACCCTTCAGAGCTCCACCACTCAGAGATCCACCCATCAGAGCTCAACCCTTCTAAGGTCCAACCCTCAGAGCTCCAACCCTCAGAGCTCCACCCCTCAGAGCTCCAACCCTCAGAGCTCCACCCCTCAGAGTTCCAACTCTCAGACCTCAAAACCTCAGAACACACCCCTCAGAGCTCCAACCCTCAGAGCTCCACCCCTCAGAGCTCCAACCCTCAGAGCTCCACCTCTCAGAGCTCCAACCCTCAGACCTCCAAACCTCAGAACACACCCCTCAGAGCTCCAACCCTCAGAGCTCCAACCCTCAGAGCTCCAACCCTCAGCGCCCCAAACCTCAGAACTTCACTCCTTAGGGCTCCATTCCTCAGAGGTCCGCCCCTCTGAGCTCCACCCCTCAGAGCTTCACTCCTCAAAGCTCCTTCTCCTCCACTTCCCCTTGTCCACTCCTCTTGCCCACTCCCCCTTGTCCACCCCCCTCATCCATTTTCTCTCGTCCACTCCACCTCGTCCACTTGTGAAGTGGTAGAGGAAGTGAAGGCAGAGGACATGATGAAATTTGTGAAAATACTAAATCTGTACTGAATATAGTTTTTTCCTAAAGTGCCTCTGACAGATGAGCCCCTCCCCCTGACTCAGAGTAACTCTTATTTAATAACTTATTCATTTTATTATGATTATACACACACACCCACACACACACACCCACACACACACACACACACAAGCCTGCACACGCACACCCACCCACACACACACACACACAAGCCTGCACATGCACACACACACACACCCGAAGCACACACACACACACAAGCCTGCACACGCACACACACACACACACACACACAAGCCTGCACACGCACACACACACACACACACACACAAGCCTGCACACGCACACACACACACACACACACAAGCCTGCACATGCACACACACACACACCCGAAGCACACACACACACACAAGCCTGCACACGCACACACACACACACACACACACAAGCCTGCACACGCACACACACACACACAAGCCTGCACACGCACACACACACACACCCACCCACACACACACACATACACAAGCCTGCACACACACACACACACCCGGCGCACACACGCACACACACACATACACTGATAAGCTTATTTTGTGCTAAAAATAATTAAAATAAAATTAAAATAAAATTTATAAAGCATTATTTGGTGGTTTTATCACTCGGATAAACTGAGCCTCGCTCGGTGGAGATTCTTCCAGAAGCACTTCATCTTTCTCCTGCTTTATTGTTCTCTGCTGCTACACCACCAGCCATGCATCTCTGCCTGCTTCCTGTTACCATGGCAACCCCTCCTCCTGAAACGGCCTCTGTGCTGCATGCATGTTAAACGCTGCCATGGAAACCACACACACACACACACAAAAATGGTGTGTGTGAGTGTGTAAAAA
>NC_080730.1:424795-429795 GCF_019097595.1 Hemibagrus wyckioides | reverse complement strand
TGAAGTTCCCTCGCTTTGTACTGACTCACCACAGGAGGATAACTCGGAACCTTGGGTTTCGGAGGAAGTGTTCTAATTGGACAGCCATTGTTGCTCCTGCTAGGCTTTTTAATTTCCACTCTCTGGTCCTTCATCTCAGAACGTCCCAGTTCCTTGTCATCCTCTGAAGGCTTGGTCTCTTCTTCTTTTGTTTGTGCTCCATCTTCAGGGCCCTGGATGAGCCCCGGGGCTGAGGTGGGACTCTGGGGTTTGGTCTCTTCATTGGTCCCTTCATCGCTCCCTATGGCCTCGACCTTGACCAGAGTGAGGGAGATGAGGTAGGTGGTTCGACGCTGAAGGGTCCCTGAGTTGCTCATGTGGAGCCCTTTTTAGAGGATAGACGGCTACAGTGGAGTAAAAATCAGTGAATATCAGCACACCTAAAGGGTTCAGAAGGTTGAGCTCAGAGTGTTAAACTGGTGAAACCATGGTGTTAGCATGGATAACACATCACTCACTCAGCGCAGGTCTCCACACCAGGAACAACCACAGATATCTGGAAGATGTTCAGATCAAAACGAGGTGTGACTGTGAACAAAAGTCCAAACGATAAAAACCTTTCCGTAATTGCACAGTGATGTCTCGGTTCTCTATCTCCATTCACGCACAGATGCTTCCCCTGCTTTCCTTCTCACGCAACAGATGGTTTGCATCCCATCCCTCCATCGTGCACAGTCTAGACTCGTGTTCTAGCATTACGCAAGATCAGTTCCTCCATTGAGAAAATCCCTCAGCAGCCAGCCAGAAAAACAGGATGTGCCATGTGTCTGGGTTCTAGCTGCTTATCAATCCAGTGGGTTCGTTGGTTCCTCAGTTCCTCAGGACTGCTATTTTGTTGCACTGCATTGCAATCTCCGGTCACAGTGTCGTGTAATCCATATTATCTGATCGATCTTCTGTCCTTCATTCGCACAAAAAAAAGCTCAGGAGAGGACAATGAGAGCCGACGTGATGGAAGCAGCACCGAGACGACGGGCACGAAAGGTTCCGGAGAAAAAACAGCGGCTGTGAGATTAAAATGTCGTCCTCCTGCGATACAGAGAGAGGAGAGGAACGATGGAAGGACAGAGGAATCCGTCCTAGAAGCTAGAAACTGTTATACCACTGCATCCCTCTCTCTCTCTCTCTCTCCATCACGTCTGAAAAAATTAGCAAGTCAAATGTGCCAAAGGAGGGAGGGGCGAGAGAGAGAGAGAGAGAGAGAGAGAGAAAGAGAGAGAGAGAGACCCCCCCTCTCTCATCTCTCCTCCGTTTTCAGCCCCCCCTCGTCTGGACGAGTCACAAAGCCGGCGCCATGGCGACAGCACCACCACAGATGTGTGAGACGTGGAGCTGAAACGAGGGAAGCAACCAGAGGAAAGAGAAACGTGGTGAAGACGAGGTGCTTTCGGATGTCCTTCTCTAAATCAGCATCAACGTGTCTATTTTATTTCACTCCATGGTTTTTTTTTGCTCCTCCCTCCTGATCTGGTTATTCTCGGTTAAAAGGGGACGTGGTGATGGGTCAAGACAAGCATTAAACATGAAAGAGGACAAAATGAGAGGAACGAGAGATCACTGTGGGGGAGTCTCACCGTCCTGTCCCTGTGTGTGTGTGTGTGTGTGTGTGTGTGTCTTTACTCCAATTAGCCCTGTTACTGCAATTATGTTTGTTAAGAACAGCCTGAAATTATTGTTTCACACTATCACAATGCCTTTAGAATGTAATTGTAGTAACACACACACACACACACACACACTCAAGAATAAACATGCTCATTAAGTTAAAGAGCAATGCAATTAAATGCTTATGTTACAGTCTGTCAGACGTTTTAATTAAACACACACTTGCCTCCAGCTCTGAGTGATTATCTACAGATCTGAATATTTTATTCAATTCTACACTTTTAGAAGTAAATATTTTCTAAAACACCAGCGACATGTCTCACATCTTCACACATTACATCATCATTTGAATTGAATTCATTAATAAACATTAATAAAAGTTTTAATATTAAAGAATCACAGAACCTCATTAAACTGAACTGAAACTCACTCGAATTTACATCTCTGACATTTAGCAGACCTCCTCATCCAGATGTCCTCATCCACACATAATGAAACAGCCTTTATTTGTCACATATACATTACAGCACAGTGAAATTCTTTCTTCGCATATCCCATCCTTGGAGGTTGGGGTTAGAGTGCAGGGTCAGCCATGATACAACACCCCTGGAGCAGAGAGGGTTAAGGGCCTTGCTCAAGGGCCCAACAGTGGCAACTTGGCGGTGCTGGGGCTTGAACCCCTGATCTTCTGGTCAACCACCCAGAGCCTTAACCACTTGAGCCACCACTGCCCTAATCCAGAGCTCCTCAACCACACCTCCTCATCCAGATCTCCTCATCCAGAGTGACTTACATTTTATACAACTGAGCAGGTGAGGGTTAAGGGCCTTGCTCAGGGGCCCAGGAAATAGCAGAATAAGTTTAAATTGAAAAGAAATAAATGTACAGATGAAGAACTCGAACTTGAATTTCAGATTTCTTCGAATTACCATTCCACAAATTTCATCAACAAACTGAACTGTGCTGGACATAGTCGGACACACACACACACACTAAATTGTCCTGTTTGCACGCACGTCACTTTACATTTATATATATTTATATTAACCCTGTTTACATGTGTCACTTTAATTTCTGCGCTCACTGTATACACTGTTCTTTCATTAACTAACATTGTCTTGTTCATTGCACAAAGTCGGCCTATATGTTGTTTGTCTGTCTTGTCTTGTCTTGTCTTGTCTTCCCTTCCTGTGGACTTCTGTTGTATGTCTAGTTCTTAAAGACTGCATCTTAAGTATAGTTTAACTTTTTAGTTTAATTTTAATTTTTTAAATTATAGTTTAATTGTTTTATCTCTATGTTATAGCTCTATGTTTGTCTGCGTCTCTGTACTTTGTCTGTGTAGCACCTCTGGTCTAGGAGGAACGTTGTTTCACTTCACTGTGTACTGCATCTGATATATATGGTATATATGGTATATATGATATATATGATATATATGGTATATATGATATATATGATATATATGGTATATATGATATATATGGTATATATGGTATATATGGTATATATGATATATATGGTATATATGATATATATGATATATATGGTATATATGATATATATGGTATATATGATATATATGGTATATATGGTATATATGGTATATATGATATATATGATATATATGGTATATATGGTATATATGATATATATGGTATATATGATATATATGATATATATGGTATATATGGTATATATGATATATGGTATATATGGTATATATGATATATGGTATATATGGTATATATGATATATATGATATATATGGTATATATGGTATATATGATATATATGGTATATATGATATATATGATATATATGGTATATATGGTATATATGATATATGGTATATATGGTATATATGATATATATGGTATATATGGTATATATGGTATATATGATATATATGGTATATATGGTATATATGATATATATGGTATATATGATATATATGGTATATATGGTATATATGATATATATGGTATATATGGTATATATGGTATATATGATATATATGGTATATATGATATATATGATATATATGGTATATATGATATATATGGTATATATGGTATATATGGTATATATGATATATATATATATATATATATATATATGATATATATGGTATATATATATATATATATATATATATATATATATATATATATATATATATATATATATATATATATATATATATATATATATATATATATGGTATATATGATATATATGATATATATGATATATATGGTATATATGATATATATGGGTATATATGGTATATATGATATATATGGTATATATATATATATGGTATATATGATATATATGATATATATGATATATATGGTATATATGGTATATATGATATATATGGTATATATGGTATATATGATATATATGGTATATATGATATATATGATATATATGATATATATGGTATATATGATATATATGATATATATGGTATATATGATATATATGGTATATATGGTATATATGATATATATGGTATATATGATATATATGATATATATGGTATATATGGTATATATGATATATATGGTATATATGGTATATATGATATATATGGTATATATGGTATATATGATATATATGATATATATGGTATATATGGTATATATGATATATATGGTATATATGGTATATATGATATATATGGTATATATGATATATATGATATATATGATATATATGGTATATATGATATATATGATATATATGGTATATATGATATATATGGTATATATGATATATATGATATACACTATATTGCCAAAAGTATTCGCTCACCCATCCAAATAATCAGAATCAGGTGTTCCAATCACTTCCATGGCCACAGGTGTATAAAATCAAGCACCTAGGCATGCAGACTGTTTTTACAAACATTTGTGAAAGAATGGGTCGCTCTCAGGAGCTCAGTGAATTCCAGCGTGGAACTGTGATAGGATGCCACCTGTGCAACAAATCCAGTCGTGAAATTTCCTCGCTCCTAAATATTCCACAGTCAACTGTCAGCTGTATTATAAGAACGTGGAAGTGTTTGGGAACGACAGCAACTCAGCCACGAAGTGGTAGGCCACGTAAACTGACGGAGCGGGGTCAGCGGATGCTGAGGCGCATAGTGCGAAGAGGTCGCCAACTTTCTGCAGAGTCAATCGCTACAGACCTCCAAACTTCATGTGGCCTTCAGATTAGCTCAAGAACAGTGCGCAGAGAGCTTCATGGAATGGGTTTCCATGGCCGAGCAGCTGCATCCAAGCCATACATCACCAAGTGCAATGCAAAGCGTCGGATGCAGTGGTGTAAAGCACGCCGCCACTGGA
>NC_080730.1:417295-419795 GCF_019097595.1 Hemibagrus wyckioides | reverse complement strand
TTCCTGATTTTTCACTTTAAATCATAAATAATAAAACAGAATATAAACATGTAGCATGAGAGATAAGAACATTCAAAATAAATTACAGATAGATAGATAGATAAATAAATAAATAAATAAAAAAAAACAGTGAATTCTCTCTGTGGTGTGTTTGATTCTTATAGAATTTTTTACTGAAATATATTTATATTTAATTAAAGAAAACTTTAATAGAGTCTTTTACACAAGGATCATCTATAGGGTTACACTTAATACTGTTACTTTTAATAATATATATTTTCAAATATTTTTATCTTTTATTTATAATTTCTCTCTTCTCAGGGGGGTTATGTTCCTCAGGATCTGTGGTATTTATGGAAGATCAGACTTTAGAATTTTCTCCCACTTTTCTCTTATCTCTAAAGAGCATCAGTGGAGGCTCTGCCCACCAGCCTGGGACTGGGAGGTGTGCACACACATGCAGTCCTGCCCTGTCCTATCTCAGATGGCCAGTCCCACTCTGAGCCACTCCCACTCTGAGCCACTCCCACCCTGAGCCACTCCCATCCTGAACCACCCTTACCCTCAGCCAGTGAGTGAGGAAGAAGAGGTGAAGAGAGTAAAACTATGCAGTTGTGAATCCAGGCTGCTGATGGACGTGTGAGTTCATGTCCAAGTTCTGCACCAGAACATAAAAAGAAAGCTCAGTGCTCAGAGATCAGAGTTGAGTATCCAGAGGCTGTGGCCAGAAGAGGCCCGGGCAGTGCTGATGTTTCCTCTAGCAGCACTGCGGCATGTCAGTGTGTGTTTCACTCCATCAGGTTCCAGTTCTAGCAGCTCTTCATTACAGAGACTGTTACTGCTCTCACTACAGGCTGCAGGTCTGTGGGTTACCATGGCAACACCCAACACTCTACCCAGCCCTGGACTGTTATGAAGTGTTTTTACTGATGGAGCAAAAATAAACTGTTACTGTATCTGACACGTCACTTACTCCTGAACATCACAATCATGCTGCTGCACTGAATATCAGCCTCTGATTACCACTGACATCTGCAGCTCCAGCCAGCTGATGTTCAGTATAACAGCAGGAGAGTGTGTGTGTGTGTGTGTGTGGGATGGTTAATTATCTTATACACACTCTACAGAGTTTATACACAGAGCTGAAGTATGAAGAGAAACGCAGTTTAATGAGAGGAATTAAACAGTAAAATCTCACAAGACCAACATTCACTGTTCTAATGACTAAAGCAGAACACACACACACATAACGAGAACATGAACACATTCATGTACAGATTAATAGCAGAGCAGAGAACCGAGTGTGTGTGTGTTCCGTATTTAATAATCTCCACATTCATCTCCACAACTCCTGAATCTTTCTTAATTGTGTTAAAGTAAAAACTCCACAATGATGATGTGTGAAGTGTGAGTCTTCTATCTCTCACTCTCGCGCGCACACACACACACACACACACACACACACACACACACACAATTATTTCCACTTGTTACATCAATCACACTCAATAACCAAAACCTGAAGTCCATCATCTGTCCATCCTCACACTTTGTTCAGAACAGAAATCCTCTAACGGCTGTGAATTAGAATAAAGTTTCACAATCATTTCCCAGCAGCCGGAGTCTGATCTCCAGATCAATCTGCAACAACAAGAACAACTGCACGTTTATTTATCCTAGATTTATTTTATATTAAAAGAAGAACAGAAACGACATTAACTCTTCACCTGCTGCTCCTCTAAGGCTTTTATTAGAAAGTGGAAAATCAATGGGTTTAGTATCTGCTGATGAACTGTTTATAAAAATAGAAATAATCTGAAATAGAAGAGGATAGAAATGATTCTGGGAAACAGGCAGATGAGATCAGATCAGATGAGATCAGATGTATTTAGAGGAGATTGATTAGCACGGCTCGCGGCTCAGAGGGATTTCTGTCCTGTTGCATTTCTCTTGTTGCTGTGCGTCGCGTTTCTGTATGAAATTATTTCATTCATCATTTTAAAAATATTCTTAAAAAAATCCCTAAAAGAAACAATTCAGTTTAAAAAATTAAAAAAAAATAAAATTTCCCCTTGACCCAAACCTCCTCCATCAGCTGACACACACTCAGTGTCTTCATTTTGCTTCTTTGTTTTTGCACTGGAGCTAAAAGGCTACCATAGCTAACGGTTATCGGAAGCCTAGAGCCTCGGGTTTAGCATGAAGCTAAAGGCTACACATGTGGAGTAAGAGGGACGTTGTGTGGAGGTCACTCTCTGTCACACAGGACTGCTATTAAAGTCAGGTGTGTTGAAAATAAAAGCACTGTGATGGTATTAACACTGACGGTGTTTAGCGAACCTCAGAGACGCGAGTGTGCGCACGGAGACGCTGGGAAATAAACGGCAGTATTACTGAGCTCACCGTCCTCTCACAACCGGACCGGACCGCGCGGCCGAGTGGGGTTTAGTACCTTACAAAATAAAGGAATGAAACATTAGGCGTGATGAAGACGTGACAC
>NC_080730.1:412295-414795 GCF_019097595.1 Hemibagrus wyckioides | reverse complement strand
GTTTGTTGTGTGTTTTGTTGTGTTGATGTGTGTGTTGTGTGTTTGTTGTGTTTTGTTGTGTTGATTGTTGTGTGTTGTGTGTTTTGTTGTGTTGTGTGTTTGTTGTGTGTTTTGTTGTGTGTTTTGTTGTGTTGATGTTTGTTGTGTGTTTTGTTGTGTTGATTGTTGTGTGTTGTGTTGATGTTTGTTGTGTGTATTGTTGTGTTGTGTGTTTGTTGTGTGTATTGTTGTGTTGTGTGTTTGTTGTGTGTTTTGTTGTGTTGTGTGTTTGTTGTGTGTTGTGTTTTGTTGTGTTGATCTTTGTTGTGTGTTTTGTTGTGTTGATGTTTGTTGTGTTGATGTTTGTTGTGTTTTGTTGTGTTGATGTTTGTTGTGTTTTGTTGTGTTGATTGTTGTGTGTTGTGTTGATGTTTGTTGTGTGTTTTGTTGCGTTGATGTTTGTTGTGTGTTTTGTTGCGTTGATTGTTGTGTGTTTTGTTGTGTTGATGTGTGTATTGTTGTGTTGTGTGTTGTGTGTTTTGTTGTGTTGATGTTTGTTGTGTGTTTTGTTGCGTTGATTGTTGTGTGTTTTGTTGTGTTGATGTGTGTTTGTTGTGTGTTTGTTGTGTTTTGTTGTGTTGATTGTTGTGTGTTGTTGTGTTGTGTGTTTGTTGTGTGTTTTGTTGTGTGTTTTGTTGTGTTGATGTTTGTTGTGTGTTTTGTTGTGTTGATGTTTGTTGTGTGTTGTGTTTTGTTGTGTTGATCTTTGTTGTGTGTTTTGTTGTGTTGATGTGTGTTTTGTTGTGTTGATGTTTGTTGTGTGTTGTGTTTTGTTGTGTTGATCTTTGTTGTGTGTTTTGTTGTGTTGATTGTTGTGTGTTGTGTTGATGTTTGTTGTGTGTTGTGTTTTGTTGTGTTGATTGTTGTGTGTTGTGTTGATGTTTGTTGTGTGTATTGTTGTGTTGTGTGTTTGTTGTGTGTTTTGTTGTGTTGTGTGTTTGTTGTGTGTTTTGTTGCGTTGATGTTTGTTGTGTGTTTTGTTGTGTTGATGTGTGTTTGTTGTGTGTTTGTTGTGTTTTGTTGTGTTGATTGTTGTGTGTTGTGTGTTTTGTTGTGTTGATTGTTGTGTGTTGTGTTGATGTTTGTTGTGTGTTTGTTGTGTTGATGTTTGTTGTGTTGATGTTTGTTGTGTGTTTTGTTGTGTTGATGTTTGTTGTGTGTTTTGTTGTGTTGATGTTTGTTGTGTTTTGTTGTGTTGATGTTTGTTGTGTGTTCTTGTGTTGATTGTTGTGTGTTTTGTTGTGTTGAGTGTTGATGTTTGTTGTGTGTTTTGTGTTGATGTTTGTTGTGTGTTTTGTTGTGTTGAGTGTTGATGTTTGTTGTGTGTTTTGTTGTGTTGATGTTTGTTGTGTGTTCTTGTGTTGATTGTTGTGTGTTTTGTTGTGTTGAGTGTTGATGTTTGTTGTGTGTTTTGTTGTGTTGATGTTTGTTGTGTGTTTTGTTGTGTTGATTGTTGTGTGTTGTGTTGATGTTTGTTGTGTGTTTGTTGTGTTGATGTTTGTTGTGTGTTTGTTGTGTTGATGTTTGTTGATGTTTGTTGTGTGTTGTGTTGATGTTTGTTGTGTGTTTTGTTGTGTTGATTGTTGTGTGTTGTGTTGATGTTTGTTGTGTGTTTGTTGTGTTGATGTTTGTTGTGTGTTTGTTGTGTGTTTTGTTGTGCTGATGTTTGTTGTGTTTTGTTGTGTTGATGTTTGTTGTGTGTTTTGTTGTGTTGATGTTTGTTGTGTGTTTTGTTGTGTTGATGTTTGTTGTGTGTTTTGTTGTGTTGATGTTTGTTGTGTGTTTTGTTGTGTTGATGTTTGTTGTGTTTTGTTGTGTTGATGTTTGTTGTGTTGATGTTTGTTGTGTGTTCTTGTGTTGATGTTTGTTGTGTGTTCTTGTGTTGATTGTTGTGTGTTTTGTTGTGTTGAGTGTTGATGTTTGTTGTGTGTTTTGTTGTGTTGATGTTTGTTGTGTGTTTTGTTGTGTTGATGTTTGTTGTGTGTTTGTTGTGTTGATGTTTGTTGTGTGTTTTGTTGTGTTGAGTGTTGATGTTTGTTGTGTGTTTGTTGTGTTGATTGTTGTTGATGTTTGTTGTGTGTTTTGTTGTGTTGAGTGTTGATGTTTGTTGTGTTTGTTGTGTTGATTGTTGTTGATGTTTGTTGTGTGTTTTGTTGTGTTGATGTTTGTTGTGTGTTTGTTGTGTGTTTGTTGTGTTGATGTTTGTTGTGTGTTTTGTTGTGTTGAGTGTTGATGTTTGTTGTGTGTTTTGTTGTGTTGAGTGTTGATGTTTGTTGTGTGTTTTGTTGTGTTGATGTTTGTTGTGTGTTTTGTTGTGTTGATGTTTGTTGTGTGTTTTGTTGTGTTGATGTTTGTTGTGTGTTTTGTTGTGTTGATGTTTGTTGTGTGTTTTGTTGTGTTGTGTGTTTGTTGTGTGTTTTGTTGTGTTTTGTTGTGTGCACAACAATCACAGATGAATAAA
>NC_080730.1:372295-407295 GCF_019097595.1 Hemibagrus wyckioides | reverse complement strand
GATGTCCAGCAGGAGGAGTGTGTGTGTGTGTGTGTGTGTGTGTGATGTCCAGCAGGAGGAGTGTGTGTGTGTGTGTGTGTGTGTGTGTGATGTCCAGCAGGAGTAGTGTGTGTGTGTGTGTGTGTGTGTGTGATGTCCAGCAGGAGGAGTGTGTGTGTGTGTGTGTGTGTGTGTGATGTCCAGCAGGAGGAGTGTGTGTGTGTGTGTGTGTGATGTCCAGCAGGAGGAGTGTGTGTGTGTGTGTGTGTGTGTGTGATGTCCAGCAGGAGGAGTGTGTGTGTGTGTGTGTGTGTGTGTGATGTCCAGCAGGAGGAGTGTGTGTGTGTGTGTGTGTGTGATGTCCAGCAGGAGGAGTGTGTGTGTGTGTGTGTGTGTGATGTCCAGCAGGAGGAGTGTGTGTGTGTGTGTGTGTGTGTGATGTCCAGCAGGAGGAGTGTGTGTGTGTGTGTGTGTGTGTGATGTCCAGCAGGAGGAGTGTGTGTGTGTGTGTGTGTGTGTGTGATGTCCAGCAGGAGGAGTGTGTGTGTGTGTGTGTGTGTGATGTCCAGCAGGAGGAGTGTGTGTGTGTGTGTGTGTGTGTGATGTCCAGCAGGAGGAGTGTGTGTGTGTGTGTGTGTGTGTGATGTCCAGCGGGAGGAGTGTGTGTGTGTGTGTGTGTGTGTGTGATGACCAGCAGGAGGAGTGTGTGTGTGTGTGTGTGTGTGTGTGATGACCAGCAGGAGGAGTGTGTGTGTGTGTGTGTGTGTGATGTCCAGCAGGAGGAGTGTGTGTGTGTGTGTGTGTGTGTGATGTCCAGCAGGAGGAGTGTGTGTGTGTGTGTGTGATGTCCAGCAGGAGGAGTGTGTGTGTGTGTGTGTGTGTGATGTCCAGCAGGAGGAGTGTGTGTGTGTGTGTGTGTGTGATGTCCAGCAGGAGGAGTGTGTGTGTGTGTGTGTGTGTGATGTCCAGCAGGAGGAGTGTGTGTGTGTGTGTGTGTGTGTGATGTCCAGCAGGAGGAGTGTGTGTGTGTGTGTGTGTGTGTGATGTCCAGCAGGAGGAGTGTGTGTGTGTGTGTGTGTGTGTGTGTGTGTGTGTGATGTCCAGCAGGAGGAGTGTGTGTGTGTGTGTGTGTGTGTGTGTGATATGTCCAGCAGGAGGAGTGTGTGTGTGTGATGTCCAGCAGGAGGAGTGTGTGTGTGTGTGTGTGTGTGTGTGTGTGATGTCCAGCAGGAGGAGTGTGTGTGTGTGTGTGTGTGTGATGTCCAGCAGGAGGAGTGTGTGTGTGTGTGTGTGTGATGTCCAGCAGGAGGAGTGTGTGTGTGTGTGTGTGTGTGATGTCCAGCAGGAGGAGTGTGTGTGTGTGTGTGTGTGTGTGTGTGTGTGTGATGTCCAGCAGGAGGAGTGTGTGTGTGTGTGTGTGTGTGTGTGTGTGTGTGTGTGTGTGATGTCCAGCGGGAGGAGTGTGTGTGTGTGTGTGTGTGTGTGTGTGTGTGTGATGTCCAGCAGGAGGAGTGTGTGTGTGTGTGTGTGTGTGTGATGTCCAGCAGGAGGAGTGTGTGTGTGTGTGTGTGTGTGTGTGTGATGTCCAGCAGGAGGAGTGTGTGTGTGTGTGTGTGTGTGTGATGTCCAGCAGGAGGAGTGTGTGTGTGTGTGTGTGTGTGTGTGATGTCCAGCAGGAGGAGTGTGTGTGTGTGTGTGTGTGTGTGATGTCCAGCAGGAGGAGTGTGTGTGTGTGTGTGTGTGTGATGTCCAGCAGGAGGAGTGTGTGTGTGTGTGTGTGTGTGTGTGTGTGTGTGTGTGTGATGTCCAGCAGGAGGAGTGTGTGTGTGTGTGTGTGTGTGTGTGTGTGTGTGTGTGTGTGTGATGTCCAGCAGGAGGAGTGTGTGTGTGTGTGTGTGTGTGATGTCCAGCAGGAGGAGTGTGTGTGTGTGTGTGTGTGTGTGTGTGTGATGTCCAGCAGGAGGAGTGTGTGTGTGTGTGTGTGTGTGATGTCCAGCAGGAGGAGTGTGTGTGTGTGTGTGTGTGTGTGTGTGATGTCCAGCAGGAGGAGTGTGTGTGTGTGTGTGTGATGTCCAGCAGGAGGAGTGTGTGTGTGTGTGTGTGTGTGTGTGTGATGTCCAGCAGGAGGAGTGTGTGTGTGTGTGATGTCCAGCAGGAGGAGTGTGTGTGTGTGTGTGTGTGTGATGTCCAGCAGGAGGAGTGTGTGTGTGTGTGTGTGTGTGTGATGTCCAGCAGGAGGAGTGTGTGTGTGTGTGTGTGTGTGTGTGTGATGTCCAGCAGGAGGAGTGTGTGTGTGTGTGTGTGTGTGTGATGTCCAGCAGGAGGAGTGTGTGTGTGTGTGTGTGTGTGTGATGTCCAGCAGGAGGAGTGTGTGTGTGTGTGTGTGTGTGTGAGATGTCCAGCAGGAGGAGTGTGTGTGTGTGTGATGTCCAGCAGGAGGAGTGTGTGTGTGTGTGTGTGTGTGATGTCCAGCAGGAGGAGTGTGTGTGTGTGTGTGTGTGTGTGTGATGTCCAGCAGGAGGAGTGTGTGTGTGTGTGATGTCCAGCAGGAGGAGTGTGTGTGTGTGTGTGTGTGTGTGTGTGTGTGATGTCCAGCAGGAGGAGTGTGTGTGTGTGTGTGTGTGTGATGTCCAGCAGGAGGAGTGTGTGTGTGTGTGTGTGTGTGTGTGATGACCAGCAGGAGGAGTGTGTGTGTGTGTGTGTGTGTGTGTGTGATGTCCAGCAGGAGGAGTGTGTGTGTGTGTGTGTGTGTGTGTGTGATGTCCAGCAGGAGGAGTGTGTGTGTGTGTGTGTGTGTGATGTCCAGCAGGAGGAGTGTGTGTGTGTGTGTGTGTGTGTGTGATGTCCAGCAGGAGGAGTGTGTGTGTGTGTGTGTGTGTGTGTGATGTCCAGCAGGAGGAGTGTGTGTGTGTGTGTGTGTGATGTCCAGCAGGAGGAGTGTGTGTGTGTGTGTGTGTGATGTCCAGCAGGAGGAGTGTGTGTGTGTGTGTGTGTGTGTGTGTGTGTGTGTGTGTGTGTGATGTCCAGCAGGAGGAGTGTGTGTGTGTGTGTGTGTGATGTCCAGCGGGAGGAGTGTGTGTGTGTGTGTGTGTGATGTCCAGCGGGAGGAGTGTGTGTGTGTGTGTGTGATGTCCAGCGGGAGGAGTGTGTGTGTGTGTGTGTGATGTCCAGCGGGAGGAGTGTGTGTGTGTGTGTGTGATGTCCAGCGGGAGGAGTGTGGGTGTGTGTGTGTGAAGTCCAGCGGAGGAGTGTGTGTGTGTGTGTGTGTGTGATGTCCAGCGGGAGGAGTGTGTGTGTGTGTGTGTGATGTCCAGCGGGAGGAGTGTGTGTGTGTGTGTGTGATGTCCAGCGGGAGGAGTGTGTGTGTGTGTGTGTGATGTCCAGCGGGAGGAGTGTGTGTGTGTGTGTGTGATGTCCAGCGGGAGGAGTGTGTGTGTGTGTGTGTGATGTCCAGCGAGGGGAGTGTGTGTGTGTGTGTGTGTGATGTCCAGCGGGAGGAGTGTGTGTGTGTGAGTGTGATGTCCAGCGGGAGGAGTGTGTGTGTGTGTGTGTGATGTCCAGCGGGAGGAGTGTGTGTGTGTGTGTGTGATGTCCAGCGGGAGGAGTGTGTGTGTGTGTGTGTGATGTCCAGCGGGAGGAGTGTGTGTGTGTGTGTGTGTGATGTCCAGCGGGAGGAGTGTGTGTGTGTGTGTGTGTGATGTCCAGCGGGAGGAGTGTGTGTGTGTGTGTGTGTGATGTCCAGCGGGAGGAGTGTGTGTGTGTGTGTGTGTGATGTCCAGCGGGAGGAGTGTGTGTGTGTGTGTGTGTGATGTCCAGCGGGAGGAGTGTGTGTGTGTGTGTGATGTCCAGCGGGAGGAGTGTGTGTGTGTGTGATGTCCAGCGGGAGGAGTGTGTGTGTGTGTGTGTGTGATGTCCAGCGGAGGAGTGTGTGTGTGTGTGTGATGTCCAGCGGGAGGAGTGTGTGTGTGATGTCCAGCAGGAGGAGTGTGTGTGTGTGTGTGTGATGTCCAGCGGGAGGAGTGTGTGTGTGTGTGTGTGATGTCCAGCGGGAGGAGTGTGTGTGTGCGTGATGTCCAGCGGGAGGAGTGTGTGTGTGTGTGATGTCCAGCGGGAGGAGTGTGTGTGTGTGTGTGTGTGATGTCCAGCGGGAGGAGTGTGTGTGTGTGTGTGTGATGTCCAGCGGGAGGAGTGTGTGTGTGATGTCCAGCAGGAGGAGTGTGTGTGTGTGTGTGTGATGTCCAGCGGGAGGAGTGTGTGTGTGTGTGTGTGATGTCCAGCGGGAGGAGTGTGTGTGTGTGTGATGTCCAGCGGGAGGAGTGTGTGTGTGTGTGTGTGTGATGTCCAGCGGGAGGAGTGTGTGTGTGTGTGATGTCCAGCGGGAGGAGTGTGTGTGTGTGTGTGTGATGTCCAGCGGGAGGAGTGTGTGTGTGTGTGTGTGATGTCCAGCGGGAGGAGTGTGTGTGTGATGTCCAGCAGGAGGAGTGCGTGTGTGTGTGTGTGATGTCCAGCGGAGGAGTGTGTGTGTGTGTGTGTGTGATGTCCAGCGGGAGGAGTGTGTGTGTGTGTGATGTCCAGCGGGAGGAGTGTGTGTGTGTGTGTGTGTGATGTCCAGCGGGAGGAGTGTGTGTGTGTGTGTGATGTCCAGCGGGAGGAGTGTGTGTGTGATGTCCAGCAGGAGGAGTGTGTGTGTGTGTGTGTGATGTCCAGCGGGAGGAGTGTGTGTGTGTGTGTGTGATGTCCAGCGGGAGGAGTGTGTGTGTGTGATGTCCAGCGGAGGAGTGTGTGTGTGTGTGTGTGTGATGTCCAGCGGGAGGAGTGTGTGTGTGTGTGATGTCCAGCGGGAGGAGTGTGTGTGTGTGTGTGTGTGATGTCCAGCGGAGGAGTGTGTGTGTGTGTGTGTGTGATGTCCAGCGGGAGGAGTGTGTGTGTGTGTGTGTGATGTCCAGCGGGAGGAGTGTGTGTGTGATGTCCAGCAGGAGGAGTGTGTGTGTGTGTGTGTGATGTCCAGCGGGAGGAGTGTGTGTGTGTGTGTGTGATGTCCAGCGGGAGGAGTGTGTGTGTGTGTGATGTCCAGCGGGAGGAGTGTGTGTGTGTGTGATGTCCAGCGGGAGGAGTGTGTGTGTGTGTGTGTGATGTCCAGCGGGAGGAGTGTGTGTGTGTGTGATGTCCAGCGGGAGGAGTGTGTGTGTGTGTGTGTGTGATGTCCAGCGGGAGGAGTGTGTGTGTGTGTGTGTGATGTCCAGCGGGAGGAGTGTGTGTGTGATGTCCAGCAGGAGGAGTGTGTGTGTGTGTGTGTGATGTCCAGCGGGAGGAGTGTGTGTGTGTGTGTGTGATGTCCAGCGGGAGGAGTGTGTGTGTGTGTGATGTCCAGCGGGAGGAGTGTGTGTGTGTGATGTCCAGCGGGAGGAGTGTGTGTGTGTGTGTGTGTGATGTCCAGCGGGAGGAGTGTGTGTGTGTGTGTGTGATGTCCAGCGGGAGGAGTGTGTGTGTGATGTCCAGCAGGAGGAGTGTGTGTGTGTGTGTGTGATGTCCAGCGGGAGGAGTGTGTGTGTGTGTGTGTGATGTCCAGCGGGAGGAGTGTGTGTGTGTGTGATGTCCAGCGGGAGGAGTGTGTGTGTGTGTGTGTGTGATGTCCAGCGGGAGGAGTGTGTGTGTGTGTGATGTCCAGCGGGAGGAGTGTGTGTGTGTGTGTGTGATGTCCAGCGGGAGGAGTGTGTGTGTGTGTGTGTGATGTCCAGCGGGAGGAGTGTGTGTGTGATGTCCAGCAGGAGGAGTGTGTGTGTGTGTGTGTGATGTCCAGCGGGAGGAGTGTGTGTGTGTGTGTGTGTGATGTCCAGCGGGAGGAGTGTGTGTGTGTGTGATGTCCAGCGGGAGGAGTGTGTGTGTGTGTGTGTGTGATGTCCAGCGGGAGGAGTGTGTGTGTGTGTGTGTGATGTCCAGCGGGAGGAGTGTGTGTGTGATGTCCAGCAGGAGGAGTGTGTGTGTGTGTGTGATGTCCAGCAGGAGGAGTGTGTGTGTGTGTGTGTGTGATGTCCAGCAGGAGGAGTGTGTGTGTGTGTGTGATGTCCAGCAGGAGGAGTGTGTGTGTGTGTGTGTGATGTCCAGCAGGAGGAGTGTGTGTGATGTCCAGCAGGAGGAGTGTGTGTGTGTGTGTGTGTGATGTCCAGCAGGAGGAGTGTGTGTGTGTGTGTGTGATGTCCAGCAGGAGGAGAGTGTGTGTGTGTGTGATGTCCAGCAGGAGGAGAGTGTGTGTGTGTGTGTGATGTCCAGCAGGAGGAGAGTGTGTGTGTGTGTGATGTCCAGCAAGAGGAGAGTGTGTGTGTGTGTGTGTGTGTGATGTCCAGCAGGAGGAGAGTGTGAACTCAGACGCACTTCCGTGTGAACATCTCAGCAAAAATGCATCCGGTACTCCACAGATCCACAGGAGTGGCATAGCTAGAACCCAGCAGAACCTCCGGAGAACGGTACCACAATGTCACCACCTTACACACACACACACACACACACACACACACACAGGTATAGAAGGAGTAATGAGAAAAGCTACAGATAAATACATTATAAATAATAACATGCATTAGTGGACAGACAGGTGTGTGTGTGTGTGTGTGTGTGTGTGTGTTACCACAGGTGTTAGAGCCATGGTATAGCTGTATATTCGAGCCAGTCCGAAGTCAGCGAGTTTGATCTGACCGCGACTCGTCACCAGGATGTTCTCCGGCTTCAGGTCCCGATGGAGAACCAGGTTAGAGTGAAGGAACGACAAACCACACAGCAACTGACGCATCAGATCCTACACACACACACACACACACACACACACACACACACACAGGTTCTAAACAAGAACCTAAAGAGTAATAACTGCCCAGGGTTAAGAACATCTCTCCTACCCTGACATGTTGAAGGGGCAGTCCAGGGGGCGGAGCTTTCTCTAGATACGTCTTCAAATCCTGGTCCACGTGTTCAAACACCAAGGTCACCTTCGTCTCCTGCTCCGTCCTCAAACTCGCACACACATCCATCAGCCTGGAACACACACACACACGTGTTGATGTTGGGATGGTCAGCAGTGCGTGTGTGTGTGTGTGTGTGTGTGTGTGTGTGTGTGTGTACTTGACTATGTTGGGATGGTCAGCAGTGTGTGTGTGTGTGTGTGTGTGTGTGTGTGTGTGTACGTGACTATGTTGGGATGGTCAACAGTGTGTGTGTGTGTGTGTGTGTGTGTGTGTGTGTGTGTACGTGACTATGTTGGGATGGTCAACAGTGTGTGTGTGTGTGTGTGTGTGTGTGTGTGTACGTGACTATGTTGGGATGGTCAACAGTGTGTGTGTGTGTGTGTGTGTGTGTGTGTGTACGTGACTATGTTGGGATGGTCAACAGTGTGTGTGTGTGTGTGTACGTGACTATGTTGGGATGGTCAACAGTGTGTGTGTGTGTGTGTGTGTGTGTGTACGTGACTATGTTGGGATGGTCAGCAGTGTGTGTGTGTGTGTGTGTACGTGACTATGTTGGGATGGTCAGCAGTGTGTGTGTGTGTACGTGACTATGTTGGGATGGTCAGCAGTGTGTGTGTGTGTGTGTACTTGACTATGTTGAGATGGTCAGCAGTGCGTGTGTGTGTGTACTTGACTATGTTGGGATGGTCAGCAGTGTGTGTGTGTGTGTACTTGACTATGTTGGGATGGTCAGCAGTGTGTGTGTGTGTGTACTTGACTATGTTGGGATGGTCAGCAGTGTGTGTGTGTGTGTACTTGACTATGTTGGGATGGTCAGCAGTGTGTGTGTGTGTGTACTTGACTATGTTGCAATGGTCAGCAGTGTGTGTGTGTACTTGACTATGTTGGGATGGTCAGCAGTGTGTGTGTGTACTTGACTATGTTGGGATGGTCAGCAGTGTGTGTGTGTGTGTGTGTGTGTGTGTGTGTACTTGACTAAGTTGGGATGGTCAGCAGTGTGTGTGTGTGTGTGTGTGTGTGTGTGTGTACTTGACTATGTTGAGACGGTCAGCAGTGTGTGTACTTGACTATGGTGGGATGGTCAGCAGTGTGTGTGTGTGTACTTGACTATGTTGGGATGGTCAGCAGTGTGTGTGTGTGTGTGTGTACTTGACTATGTTGGGATGGTCAGCAGTGTGTGTGTGTGTGTGTGTGTGTGTGTGTACTTGACTATGTTGGGATGGTCAGCAGTGTGTGTGTGTGTGTGTACTTGACTATGTTGGGATGGTCAAACTGTTCCAGGCGTCTGAGCAGAGCAACCTCTCTGACAGTGGACAGTGGAAGTCCTTCCTGATCCGTCTGGACTCTGACGCTCTTCAGAGCCACGAACTTCCCACTCTCTTTATCTCGAGCTTTATACACTGTGCCGTAAGCCCCGCCCCCAATCTCCGCCACGGGCTCGTACTGCACACCCCCGTCCTGCGCCATCACCTGCTACACACAACACACCATAACACAACACACCACAACACAACAAAACACACCACACCACACAACACACACCACACCACATCACACCACAACACATCACACCACAACAAAACACAACACACCACATCACACCACAACACATCACACCACAACACATCACACCACAACAAAACACAACACACCACATCACACCACAACAAAACACAACACACACCATAACACAACACAACACACCACAACAAAACACAACACACACCACACCACACCCCACACACCACATCACACCACAACAAAACACAACACACACCATAACACAACACACCACACAACACACCACACACCACACCACACAACACACACCACATCACACCACAACAAAACACAACACACACCATAACACAACACAACACAACACACCACAACAAAACACAACACACACCACACAACACACCACACCACACAACACACCACACACCACACAACACACATCACACCACAACAAAACACAACACACACCACACCACAACACACCACACAACACACCACACACCACACCACACAACACACACCACATCACACCACAACAAAACACAACACACCACAACACACACCACATCACACCACAACAAAACACAACACACACCACAACACACCACACAACACACCACACCACAACACACCACAACAAACACACCACACTACAACACAGTACCCCTCTCTCACACAAAACACAACACACCACACCACAACACACCACACAACACACCACACATCACACCACAACAAAACACAACACACCACAACACACACCACATCACACCACACCACACCACAACACACCACAACACACCACAACACACCACACCAAAACACCACACCAAAACACCACAACACACCACAACAAAACACAACACACCACAACACATAACACACCACAACACACCACAACACACCACAACACACCACAACACACCACACCATAACACACCATAACACACCATAACACACCACACCATAACACACCACAACACACCATAACACACCACACCACATCACACCACACCACACCACATCACACCACACCACACCACATCACACCACATCACACCACACCACATCACAACACACCACACCAAAACACCACACCAAAACACCACAACACACCACAACACATAACACACCACAACACACCACACCATAACACACCACACCATAACACACCACACCACAACACACCACACCACACCACAACACACCACACCATAACACACCACACCACAACACACCACACCACACCATAACACACCACACCACAACACACCACACCACACCACAACACACCACACCATAACACACCACACCACAACACACCACACCACACCATAACACACCATAACACACCACACCATAACACACCACACCACACCATAACACACCACACCACACCATAACACACCACACCACATCACACCACACCACATCACACCACATCACACCACATCACACCACACCACATCACAACACACCACACCAAAACACCACACCAAAACACCACAACACACCACAACACATAACACACCACACCACAACACACCACACCATAACACACCACACCACAACACACCACAACACACCACACCATAACACACCACACCACAACACACCACACCACACCACACCATAACACACCACACCACACACACCATAACACACCACACCATAACACACCACACCACACCATAACACACCACACCATACCACACCATAACACACCACACCACACCACAACACACCACACCACACCACACCATAACACACCACACCATAACACACCACACCATAACACACCACACCACACCATAACACACCACACCATACCACACCACACCATAACACACCACACCATAACACACCACACCATAACACACCACACCACACCACACCACAACACACCACACCACAACACACCACACCATAACACACCACACCACAACACACCACACCATAACACACCACACCACAACACACCACACCACAACACACCACACCATAACACACCACACCACAACACACCACACCACACCATAACACACCACACCATAACACACCACACCATAACACACCACACCATAACACACCACAACACACCACACCATAACACACCACACCACAACACACCACACCACACCATAACACACCATAACACACCACACCATAACACACCACACCACAACACACCACACCACACCACACCACAACACACCACACCACACCATAACACACCACACCACACCACAACACACCACACCACACCACACCACACCATAACACACCATAACACATCACACCATAACACACCACACCATAACACACCACAACACACCACACCATAACACACCACAACACACCACGGTGAGGAGGCTGTGTTAATAACACACACACTCATGCATGCACGCTCTCACACACACATGCACTCTCACACACACTCTCACACACTCTCACATGAAATCTCACACACTCTCACATGCACTCTCACATGAAATCTCACACACTCTCACATGCACTCTCACATGAAATCTCACACACTCTCACACACTCTCACATGGACTCACTTGCATGCACGCACTTACACTCACACACAGCTCCGAATCAGATTTTAGTTGAACTTCACACAGCTGTCTGTCTCTCTGTGTATCTGTCTGTCTGCTCATCATTCTCAGTCCCATAACTCACCCCTGTTTAATCTCAGTGTTCTGTGTTAATATTAACGTGTGTGATTTAAATATTTACAGAATTAAAATGAATTTATTCACGGTGTGTATAAACACTACAGACTGAACAAAGACCAGAAACACTCCCACTGCTCACAATACCTGTGTGTGTGTGTGTGTGTGGGAGCAATAACGGTGGAATCTGTAGAGATGACAGCCAACCCAACATTCTTACGGCGTAGACACACACACACACACACACACACACACACACACACACACACACACAGCATTCCCAGACAAATTCTTGAACTCTGTCTTTCTAATGCTTCGTTCTGAAACCAGACCATTTCACAGTCTACTGAAAACTCAAGCTGCACAAGTAGTGCTGCAACATTATCATACACACACACACACACACACACACACACACACACACACAAGTGCACGAAAAATAACGCATTCATTTGTGTAACAGATTTTTTACATGTTTAAAACTGAAGTTCTGTAAAAAAAAATTGAAAAAAAGGTTGTGTGTGTTGTGTGTGTGTGTGTGTGTGTTGTGTGTGTGTGTGTGTGTTGTGTGTGTGTTGTGTGTGTGTTGTGTGTGTGTTGTGTGTGTGTGTGTTGTAGTTGTTTTGTTGGTTAAATCCACAGTAAAATCCCTGAACTCTGTAGTGGAGAGTGAAGCCGCTAATATCCCGGTACGGTGGAGAGTATTAGAGCTGATGGACCTGCTGATGAAACCAGCTCAGAGCCGGAAAGACTCGGACACACACACACACACACACACAACACACACACACAACACACACAACACACACACACACAACACACACAACACACACACACACACACACACACACACACACAACACACACACACACAACACACACAACACACACACACACACACACACACACACAACACACACACACACAACACACACAACACACACACACACACACACACACACACACACAACACACACACACACAACACACACAACACACACACACACACACACACACACACACACACACACACACACACACACACACACACACACACACACACACAACACACACCACACACACAACACACACACACCACGCGCGCGCGCTGTAGATCTGCCATCTGGACATTTCCACATGAAGCTTCATTAAACACGGATTAACGGCGGGTTTGATTTTAACGAGGAAACGTTGATTGTTTTCCACTTACCGAGTGTCCTCTCTCTCTCTCTCTCTCTCTCTCTCTCTGTGTGTGTGTGTGTGTGTGTGTGTGTGTGTGTGTGTGTGTGTGTGAGGTTTTCACGCCAGAGCTAGCGAGAAGTGAGAAGCACACAAGCTGCACATCTGGCCTTCCTCTCTCTCCCTCTCTCCCTCCCTCTCTCTCACACACTCTGTGAAACTCTTCTCCACGGTTACTGTAGTGTATAAACTCTAATCCCGGAGAGATTAATCCGCTCTCTTTTGTCTCTTCTTCTCGTCACTTGTTGCTAAAACTTCCCTCAGCTCGCTAACCCCACTCTCATTGTGAAAATGAGATGCTTCCTGTGCTGTCATACGTAGGCGAGGGGGCGGGACCACACGCCTGCAAACCCCGCCCATTGTCTACGCGTCGGGACGTTGGTTCCGCCCACATCCTGACAGGTGCTCGGTTCTGCTGATAAATTTATTTCATTATTATTTCTTTATTTCTGTCAGAATTCTTCATAAAATATCCGCAGATAAAATAATTTCATTTAAATAATTTACATTAATGTCACCTTCTGTAGGTTGTGTTACTGCTTCTTCTTCTTCTTTTTAATATTATTATTATTATTATTATTATTATCGTTATTATTATTATTATTATTATTATTATTATTATTATGTTGAATATAAACACCAGCTTCTCATTCTCTTAATTTATTCCTTCATTCTTTTTTTCTCCTCAAAACAATTCTCAGAAGATCAGAGTGTCTCTCCTCATTCTCCTTAAGGGTTTATTGTGGAGTTTTTAATGATATTAAAATAAAGAACATTAGATGTGTTATTTCTGGGATCTCGGGCTCAGGAACATGAAACGTGTGTAAAAGCTAATGAGTGACGACTCTCCCGGCGCGTGGCGAGTGACGTCATTCACTTGCGACTCCTGTGAGCTGTAGCGTGTTAGCGCGGCTGCTAACTCAGTTTAACTCGATTTACTTTAACTCTCTGTGTTTAAGCGCTTTATTTTTATCAGGAACTCTTGACCACACACCGGGAGGGTCAGCATGAGTCTGTGTATGCCTCAGAAGAAGTTTTATCGGCAGAGAGCTCACTCTAATCCCATGGCTGACCACACGTTCGAGTAGTGAGTGTTTAATTAGTTCAACTTCCGGTCAGAGAAAATACTGAAAAGTGTTCAGTAAATACTCAATATTCCTATACTGAACATCTCTCTCTCTCTCCATCTCCATCTCTCTCTCTCTCTCTCTCTCTCTCTCTCTCTCTCTCTCTGTGTCAGTCCTGTGTGTCCAGAGCAGATGGACTGGTCTCAGCTCTATCCTGAGTATTTTAGCTCAGACGGAGAGCAGATGGAGACGGAGGGCCGGAGCGCTCAGGTGGAGTTCGCTGATATCGGGTGTGGATACGGAGGACTGCTGGGTAGATTAGATACACACACACACACACACACACACACTCAACACTATCAGTATTATCTCCTCTCTGCAGAATATCTTTAACTCGAATTGCGTTACAGAGCCATGATGTCCTGTTAGAGAGGAGCGATAGATACTAACTAAACTCCTCTGACTCTGAGCTCCGGTTTAAACTCACTTTATTTTTAATTGTTTTATTTTGCTTTTACATGTTCCTCAGACTCTCTGTTCCTCAGACTCTCTGTTCCTCAGACTCTCTGTTCCTCAGACTCTCTGTTCCTCAGACTCTCTGTTCCTCAGACTCTCTGTTCCTGATCTATTCTCTTATCTCTGTCACACGAACACATCACCAGAGCAGATATACATATTCTATCTTATTTTATATACATATTATATATACATACCCTACTTTATTTATATTTATTATATTTTATTCTATTTTTATTCTATTATTTTTTGCTTACTGTGAACTTTTTATATTTTTATATTTCGTGTTTTAGTATAATTTGTATTCTTATTTTTTATATTTCGTATTTTTGTATTTTATTTTTATATTTTTTATCCTGTCTTTTGTTCTGTCCTTATTCCTTTTCCTTTTCCTAGGGTCATAACAGTGGTGTAAGCATTTCACTGCATATCACACTGTGTACCATTATGTATGTGTCTAATAAAATTTGAATTTGATTTTGGATTTCATTTGAGGAGGAAAAAAGAAACCAGGGTTAAATGAGTGACAACTAAAAAACTGAGCTGTGTTTAAAACAATCTGAAAATGATCAGACACACCAGATCAGACACGCTTAATCAGACATATTGGATCAGACATGTTGGATCAGACACATTGACAGGATGTGGTAGTTTAGTGGTTACGGTGCCGAAATGTAAATGAATCAGACATGCTTAATCAGACACGTTTAATTAGAAATGTTTAATCAGACACATTGGATCTGAACTGTTAGAGTACACACCTAGACATAGACCTTGAGGACTGTTCAGAGCAAGTGTTGTCTGATCTTTCTGAAAGCAGTGTTTTTCTCCTGTTATTGGACAGAACACACCACTACACCTCTCACTGTTCTGTTTTTGTTTTTGTTTTTTCTTTAAGTTTCCTGAGTTGTGTAATATAACTTTGTGATATTTTTATCTGGTAATTTTATTCGTTAAACATTCTCACCAAATATAAATACCAGGTTTTTATTCTAATACCAATAATAACTTGTTTAAAATACATTTTAAACATTTATGATGAGGTTTAATATTTAGAAATCATTTTTATTTTATGTTTCTAATGATTATTGCTCTCAGCAGAACAGACTGGGATTTAATTAAAAAATTTAAATATGAATAAACTCTAATAACTAAAAGACTAGGAATGTTGATCCTGAATTAGCCACATGGGGGCGCCAGAGTCACAGAATTCACCCACTATTCTCCGGTCTAGTTTTTCAGAAGTTGCCTTTTATTTCCAGCAGAGAAATGTTTATTATAAAACAGTTTAATAATTATAAATGATAAATTCAAATGAATGTTGAGGTGTTACGCAGGAGGAAGACTTTAACACTGCAGTTTATTAAAAGTGAACAGATTCTGTGGATTCTGTGTGACACTCTGGTCTGTGTGTTAGTGGAGTTATCACCGCTGTTCCCTGACCGCCTCATCCTGGGTCTGGAGATTCGGGTTAAAGTCTCGGATTACGTCCAAGACAGAATCCGATCGCTCCGAGCCTCAGAACCCGGAAAATACCAGAACATCGCATGTCTGCGCAGCAACGCCATGAAATATCTCCCCAACTTCTTCACTAAAGGACAAGTGAGTCAGGAACAAAGGTTCAGTCAACATCACTCACACACACGCGCACACACATACATACACATACACACACGCGCACACACATACACACATACACTCACACACACGCGCACACACATATACATACACATACACACATACACTCACACACACGCGCACACACATATACATACACATACACACACGCGCACACACATACATACACATACACTCACACACATACATACACATACACTCACACACATACATACACATACACTCACACACGCACATACACATACACTCACACGCACACATACACATACACACACACGCACACACACACATACACTCACACACATACATACACATACACTCACACACGCACATACACATACACTCACACGCACACACATACATACACATACACTCACACACATACATACACATACACTCACACACATACATACACATACACTCACACACACACATACACATACACTCACACACACACATACACATACACTCACACACGCACACACACACACACACTCACACACATACATACACATACACTCACACACGCACATACACTCACACGCACACACATACATACACATACACTCACACACGCACACACATACACTCACACACACGTACACACATACACTCACACACACGCACACACATACACTCACACACACGCACACACATACATACACATACACACACACACACATACATACACATACACACACACATACACTCACACACACGCACACACATACACTCACACACACGCACACACATACACTCACACACGCACATACACATACACTCACACACACGCACACACATACACTCACACACACGCATACACATACACTCACACACGCACATACACATACACTCACACACGCACATACACATACACTCACACACACGCACACACATACACTCACACACGCACATACACATACACTCACACACACGCACATACACATACACTCACACACACGCACATACACATACTCACACACGCACATACACATACACTCACACACGCACATACACATACACTCACACACGCACATACACATACACTCACACACACGCACATACACATACTCACACACACGCACACACATACACTCACACACGCACACACATACACTCACACACGCACACACATACACATACTCACACACACGCACACACATACACTCACACACACACACGCACACACATACACTCACACACACACACATACACATACTCACACACACGCACACATACACTCACACACGCACATACACATACACTCACACGCACATACACATACACTCACACACACACACGCACACACATACACTCACACACACGCATACACATACACTCACACACGCACACATACACTCACACACGCACATACACATACACTCACACACACACACGCACACACATACACTCACACACACACATACACTCACACACGCACATACACATACACTCACACACACACACGCATACACATACACTCACACACGCACACATACACTCACACACACACGCACACATACACTCACACACACACACGCACACACATACACTCACACACACGCATACACATACCCTCACACACGCACACACATACACTCACACACACACGCACACACATACACTCACACACGCACATACACATACACTCACACACACACACGCACACACATACACTCACACACACGCATACACATACACTCACACACGCACACACATACACTCACACACACGCATACACATACACTCACACACACGCATACACATACACTCACACACATACACATACACATACACTCACACACGCACATACACATACACTCACACACACGCATACACATACACTCACACACGCACATACACATACAAACATACACAAACATACACATACACACACACACACACACACACACACTCACACACACACACACACACACATACACTCACACTCACACACACGCATACACATACACTCACACACACGCATACACATACACTCACACACGCACACACATACACTCACACACACGCACACACATACACTCACACACACACATACACATACACTCACACACGCACATTCACATACACTCACACACGCACATACACTCACACACGCACATACACATACACTCACACACACGCACATACACTCACACACGCACATACACATACACTCACACACACGCACATACACATACTCACACACACGCACACACATACACTCACACACGCACATACACATACACTCACACACGCACATACACATACACTCACACACACGCACATACACATACTCACACACACGCACACACATACACTCACACACGCACACACATACACATACTCACACACACGCACACACATACACTCACACACACACACGCACACACATACACTCACACACACACACATACACATACTCACACACACGCACACATACACTCACACACGCACATACACATACACTCACACGCACATACACATACACTCACACACACACACGCACACACATACACTCACACACACGCATACACATACCCTCACACACGCACACACATACACTCACACACGCACATACACATACACTCACACACACACACGCACACACATACACTCACACACACACATACACTCACACACGCACATACACATACACTCACACACACACACGCATACACATACACTCACACACGCACACATACACTCACACACACACGCACACATACACTCACACACACACGCACACATACACTCACACACGCACATACACATACACTCACACACACGCACACACATACACTCACACACACGCATACACATACACTCACACACGCACATACACATACACTCACACACACACACGCACACACATACACTCACACACACGCACACACATACACTCACACACACGCACACACATACACTCACACACACGCACACACATACACTCACACACACGCACACACATACACTCACACACACGCATACACATACACTCACACACACACATACACATACACTCACACACGCACACACATACACTCACACACACGCACACACATACACTCACACACGCACATACACATACACACACACACGCACATACACATACACTCACACACACACACACACGCACATACACTCACACACACACACACACACACATACACTCACACTCACACACACGCATACACATACACTCACACACACGCATACACATACACTCACACACGCACACACATACACTCACACACACGCACACACATACACTCACACACACACATACACATACACTCACACACGCACATTCACATACACTCACACACGCACATACACTCACACACGCACATACACATACACTCACACACACGCACATACACTCACACACGCACATACACATACACTCACACACACGCACATACACATACACTCACACACACGCACACACATACACTCACACACACGCATACACATACACTCACACACGCACACACATACACTCACACACACGCACACACATACACTCACACACACACACATACACATACACACACACACGCACATACACATACACTCACACACACACACACACACACATACACTCACACACACACACACACACATACACTCACACACACACACACACACATACACTCACACACACGCACACACATACACTCACACACACGCATACACATACACTCACACACACGCACACACATACACTCACACACACGCACACACATACACTCACACACGCACACACATACACTCACACACGCACATACACATACACTCACACACACACACGCATACACATACACTCACACACACACACGCACACACATACACTCACACACACGCACACACATACATACATACACTCACACACGCACACACATACACATACTCACACACACGCACACACATACACTCACACACACACGCACACACATACACTCACACACGCACATACACATACACTCACACACACACACGCACACACATACACTCACACACACACACATACACATACTCACACACACGCACACACATACACTCACACACGCACATACACATACACTCACACACGCACATACACTCACACACACACACGCACACACATACACTCACACACACGCATACACATACACTCACACACGCACACATACACTCACACACGCACATACACATACACTCACACACGCACATAGACATACACTCACACACACACACGCACACACATACACTCACACACACACACACACATACACTCACACGCACATACACATACACTCACACACACACACGCATACACATACACTCACACACGCACACATACACTCACACACACACGCACACATACACTCACACACGCACACATACACTCACACATACACTCACACACGCACATACACATACACTCACACACACGCACACACATACACTCACACACACGCATACACATACACTCACACACACGCATACACATACACTCACACACACGCATACACATACACTCACACACGCACACACATACACTCACACACACGCATACACATACACTCACACACGCACACACATACACTCACACACACGCACACACATACACTCACACACACACACATACACATACACACACACACGCACATACACATACACTCACACACACACACACACACACATACACTCACACACACACACACACACATACACTCACACACACACACACACACATACACTCACACACACGCACACACATACACTCACACACACGCATACACATACACTCACACACACGCACACACATACACTCACACACACGCACACACATACACTCACACACGCACATACACATACACTCACACACGCACATACACACACACACGCACATACACATACACTCACACACACACACACACACACATACACTCACACACACACACACACACATATACACACATACACACACACACATACACTCACACACACGCACACACATACACTCACACACACGCATACACATACTCACACACACGCACACACATACACTCACACACGCACACACATACACTCACACACGCACATACACATACACTCACACACACACACGCATACACATACACTCACACACACACACGCACACACATACACTCACACACACGCATACACATACACTCACACACGCACACACATACACTCACACACGCACACACACATACACTCACACACGCACATACACATACACTCACACACGCACATACACATACACTCACACACACGCACACACATACACTCACACACGCACATACACATACACTCACACACGCACATACACATACACTCACACACGCACATACACATACACTCACACACGCACATACACATACACTCACACACGCACACACACATACACTCACACACACGCACACACACATACACTCACACACACGCACATACACATACACTCACACACACGCACATACACATACACTCACACACGCACATACACATACACTCACACACACACACGCATACACATACACTCACACACACACACGCACACACATACACTCACACACACGCATACACATACACTCACACACGCACACACATACACTCACACACGCACACACACATACACTCACACACGCACATACACATACACTCACACACGCACATACACATACACTCACACACGCACATACACATACACTCACACACGCACATACACATACACTCACACACGCACATACACATACACTCACACACACGCACATACACATACTCACACACACGCACACACATACACTCACACACGCACACACATACACTCACACACGCACACACACATACACTCACACACGCACATACACATACACTCACACACGCACATACACATACACTCACACACGCACATACACATACACTCACACACGCACATACACATACACTCACACACGCACATACACATACACTCACACACGCACACACACATACACTCACACACACGCACATACACATACACTCACACACACGCACATACACATACACTCACACACGCACATACACATACACTCACACACGCACATACACTCACACACGCACATACACATACACTCACACACACGCACATACACTCACACACGCACATACACATACACTCACACACACGCACATACACATACTCACACACACGCACACACATACACTCACACACGCACATACACATACACTCACACACACACACGCATACACATACACTCACACACACACACGCACACACACACACTCACACACACGCACACACATACATACACTCACACACGCACACACATACACATACTCACACACACGCACACACATACACTCACACACACACGCACACACATACACTCACACACGCACACACATACACTCACACACACACACGCACACACATACACTCACACACACACACATACACATACTCACACACACGCACACATACACTCACACACGCACATACACATACACTCACACACGCACATACACATACACTCACACACACACACACACGCACACACATACACTCACACACACGCATACACATACACTCACACACGCACACATACACTCACACACGCACATAGACATACACTCACACACACACACGCACACACATACACTCACACACACACACACACATACACTCACACGCACATACACATACACTCACACACACACACGCATACACATACACTCACACACGCACACATACACTCACACATACACTCACACACGCACATACACATACACTCACACACACGCACACACATACACTCACACACACGCATACACATACACTCACACACACGCATACACATACACTCACACACACGCATACACATACACTCACACACGCACACACATACACTCACACACACGCATACACATACACTCACACACGCACACACATACACTCACACACACGCACACACATACACTCACACACACGCATACACATACACTCACACACACGCATACACATACACTCACACACACGCATACACATACACTCACACACGCACACACATACACTCACACACACGCATACACATACACTCACACACGCACACACATACACTCACACACACGCACACACATACACTCACACACACACACATACACATACACACACACACGCACATACACATACACTCACACACACACACACACACATACACTCACACACACACACACACACACATACACTCACACACACACACACACACATACACTCACACACACACACACACATACACTCACACACACGCATACACATACACTCACACACACGCACACACATACACTCACACACACGCACACACATACACTCACACACGCACATACACATACACTCACACACGCACATACACTCACACACGCACATACACATACACTCACACACACGCACATACACATACTCACACACACGCACACACATACACTCACACACGCACACACATACACTCACACACGCACATACACATACACTCACACACACACACGCATACACATACACTCACACACACACACGCACACACATACACTCACACACACGCATACACATACACTCACACACGCACACACATACACTCACACACGCACACACACATACACTCACACACGCACATACACATACACTCACACACGCACATACACATACACTCACACACGCACATACACATACACTCACACACGCACATACACATACACTCACACACGCACATACACATACACTCACACACACGCACATACACATACTCACACACACGCACACACATACACTCACACACGCACACACATACACTCACACACGCACACACATACACTCACACACGCACACACACATACACTCACACACACGCACACACATACACTCACACACACGCACACACATACACTCACACACACGCATACACATACACTCACACACGCGCATACACATACACTCACACACGCGCATACACATACACTCACACACACACACGCACACACATACACTCACACACGCACACACATACACTCACACACGCACATACACATACACTCACACACACACACGCATACACATACACTCACACACACACACGCACACACATACACTCACACACACACACATACACATACACTCACACACGCACACACATACACTCACACACGCACACACACATACACTCACACACGCACATACACATACACTCACACACGCACATACACATACACTCACACACGCACATACACATACACTCACACACGCACATACACATACACTCACACACGCACATACACATACACTCACACACACGCACATACACATACTCACACACACGCACACACATACACTCACACACGCACACACATACACTCACACACGCACACACATACACTCACACACGCACACACATACACTCACACACGCACACACACATACACTCACACACACGCACACACATACACTCACACACACGCACACATACACTCACACACGCACATACACATACACTCACACACACACACGCACACACATACACTCACACACACGCACACACATACACTCACACACGCACATACACATACACTCACACACGCACATACACATACACTCACACACGCACATACACATACACTCACACACGCACATACACATACACTCACACACACGCACATACACATACTCACACACACGCACACACATACACTCACACACGCACACACATACACTCACACACGCACACACATACACTCACACACGCACACACATACACTCACACACGCACACACACATACACTCACACACACGCACACACATACACTCACACACACGCACACATACACTCACACACGCACATACACATACACTCACACACACACACGCACACACATACACTCACACACACGCACACACATACACTCACACACGCACATACACATACACTCACACACGCACATACACATACACTCACACACGCACATACACATACACTCACACACGCACATACACATACACTCACACACGCACATACACATACACTCACACACACGCACATACACATACTCACACACACGCACACACATACACTCACACACGCACACACATACACTCACACACGCACACACATACACTCACACACGCACACACATACACTCACACACGCACACACACATACACTCACACACACGCACACACATACACTCACACACGCGCATACACATACACTCACACACGCACATACACATACACTCACACACACACACGCACACACATACACTCACACACACACACGCACACACATACACTCACACACACGCACACACATACACTCACACACGCACACACATACACTCACACACACGCACACACATACACTCACACACGCACATACACATACACTCACACACGCACATACACATACACTCACACACGCACATACACATACACTCACACACACGCACACACATACACTCACACACACGCATACACATACACTCACACACGCACATACACATACACTCACACACGCACACACATACACTCACACACACGCACACACATACACTCACACACACGCATACACATACACTCACACACGCACACATACACTCACACACACGCACACACATACACTCACACACACGCATACACATACACTCACACACGCGCATACACATACACTCACACACGCACACACATACACTCACACACACGCACACACATACACTCACACACGCACACACATACACACATACACATACACTCACACACGCACATACACTCACACACACACACACACATACATACACATACACACACGCGCACACACATACACTCACACACGCGCACACACATACACTCACACACATACACTCACACACGCACATACACATACACGCACACACATACACTCACACACGCACATACACATACACTCACACACACGCACACACATACATACACATACACACACGCACACACACATACACTCACACACGCGCACACACATACACTCACACACATACACTCACACACGCACATACACATACACGCACACACATACACTCACACACGCACATACACATACACTCACACACACGCACACACATACATACACATACACACACGCACACACACATACACTCACACACACGCACACACATACACTCACACACGCACATACACTCACACACACACACATACATACACATACACACACGCGCACACACACGCACACACATATACATACACACATACACATACACTCACACACGCACACACACATACACATAGACTCACACACACGCGCACACACACACATACACATAGACTCACGCACACACACATACATACACATATACATACACATAGACGCGCACACACACATACACATAGACTCACACACACGCGCACACACACATACACATAGACTCACACACACGCGCACACACACACATACACATAGACTCACGCACACACACATACATACACATAGACGCGCACACACACACACACACACACATATACATACGCATACACACATACACATAGACTCACACACACGCGCACACACATATACATACACATACACACATACACATACACTCACACACACGTGCACACACACATACATACACATATACATACACATAGACTCACACACACGCGCACACACACATACACATAGACTCACACGCACACACACATACATACACATACACACATACACATAGACTCACACACACACACATACACACATACATACACAGACTCACACACACGTGCACACACACATACATACACATATACATACACATAGACTCACACACACGCGCACACACACATACATACACATAGACTCACACACACGTGCACACACACATACATACACATATACATACACATAGACTCACACACACGCGCACACACACATACATACACACATACATACACATAGACTCACACACACGCGCACACACACATACATACACATAGACTCACACACACGCGCGCACACACATACATACACATAGACTCACACACACGCGCACACACACATACATACACACATACATACACATAGACTCACACACACGCGCACACACACATACATACACATATACATACACATAGACTCACACACACGCGCACACACATACATACATACACATAGACTCACACACACGCGCACACACACATACATACACATAGACTCACACACACGCGCACACACATACATACACATAGACTCACACACGCACACACACATACATACACATACACACATACACATAGACTCACACACACGCGCGCACACACACATACATACACATATACATACACATAGACTCACACACGCGCACACATATACATACACATAGACTCACACACGCGCACACACATACATACATACACATAGACTCACACACACGCGCACACACACATACATACACATAGACTCACACACACGCGCACACACACATACATACACATAGACTCACACACACGCGCACACACACATACATACACATAGACTCACACACACGCGCACACACACATACATACACATAGACTCACACACGCGCACACACATACATACACATATACATACACATAGACTCACACACGCACACACACACATATACATACACATAGACTCACACACACGCGCGCACACACACATACATACACATATACATACACATAGACTCACACACGCGCACACATATACATACACATAGACTCACACACACGCGCACACACATACATACACATATACATACACATAGACTCACACACGCACACACACATACATACACATACACACATACACATAGACTCACACACACGCGCACACACACATACATACACAGACTCACACACACGTGCACACACACATACATACACATATACATACACATAGACTCACACACACGCGCACACACACATACATACACACATACATACACATAGACTCACACACACGCGCACACACACATACATACACACATACATACACATAGACTCACACACACGCGCACACACACATACATACACACATACATACACATAGACTCACACACACGCGCACACACACATACATACACATAGACTCACACACACGCGCGCACACACATACATACACATAGACTCACACACACGCGCACACACACATACATACACACATACATACACATAGACTCACACACACGCGCACACACACATACATACACATAGACTCACACACACGCGCACACACATACATACATACACATATACATACACATAGACTCACACACGCGCACACACATACATACACATACACACATACACATAGACTCACACACACGCGCGCACACACACATACATACACATATACATACACATAGACTCACACACGCGCACACATATACATACACATAGACTCACACACGCGCACACACATACATACATACACATAGACTCACACACACGCGCACACACACATACATACACATAGACTCACACACACGCGCACACACACATACATACACATAGACTCACACACACGCGCACACACACATACATACACATAGACTCACACACACGCGCACACACACATACATACACATAGACTCACACACACGCGCACACACACATACATACACATAGACTCACACACACGCGCACACACATACATACACATAGACTCACACACACGCGCACACACACATACATACACATAGACTCACACACACGCGCACACACACATACATACACATAGACTCACACACGCGCACACACATACATACACATATACATACACATAGACTCACACACGCACACACACACATATACATACACATAGACTCACACACACGCGCGCACACACACATACATACACATATACATACACATAGACTCACACACGCACACACATATACATACACATAGACTCACACACGCGCACACACACATACATACACATAGACTCACACACACGCGCACACACACATACATACACATAGACTCACACACACGCGCACACATACATACATACACATAGACTCACACACACGCGCACACACACATACATACACATAGACTCACACACACGCGCACACACACATACATACACATAGACTCACACACACGCGCACACACATACATACACATAGACTCACACACACGCGCACACACATACATACACATAGACTCACACACACGCGCACACACACATACATACACATAGACTCACACACACGCGCACACACACATACATACACATAGACTCACACACACGCGCACACACATACATACACATAGACTCACACACACGCGCACACACACACATACACATATACATACACATAGACTCGCGCACACACACACACATACACATAGACTCGCGCACACACACACACATACACATAGACGCGCACACACACACACACACACATAGACTCACACACACGCGCACACACACATACACATATACATACACAAAGACTCACACACACGCGCACACATACACATACACTCACACACACACACGCACATACACTCACACACACACACACATACATACACATAGACTCACACACACGCGCACACACACATACATACACATAGACTCACACACACGCGCACACACACATACATACATACTCACACACACGCACACACATACACTCACACACGCACATACACACACACTCACACACACGCACACACATACACTCACGCACGCACATACACACACTCACACACACGCACACACATACACTCACACACGCACATACACATACACTCACACACGCACACACATACATACATACTCACACACACGCACACACATACACTCACACACACACACACACATACACTCACACACGCACATACACACACACTCACACACACGCACACACATACACTCACACACGCACACACATACACTCACACACGCACATACACATACACTCACACACGCACATACACTCACACACACACACACATACATACACATACACACACGCGCACACACATACACTCACACACACGCACACACATATACATACACATACACACATACACTCACACACGCACACACACATACATACACATACACGCACACACATACACATACACTCACACACATACATACACATACACGCATACGCACACACATACACATACACTCACACACGCACATACACATACACTCACACACGCACATACACATACACTCACACACGCACATACACATACACTCACACACGCACATACACATACACTCACACACGCACATACACATACACTCACACACGCACATACACATACACTCACACACGCACATACACATACACTCACACACGCGCACACACATACACTCACACACGCGCACACACATACACATACACACACGCGCACACACATACACTCACACACGCGCACACACATACACTCACACACACGCACACACATACATACACATACACACACGCGCACACACATACACACACACACACGCACACACATACATACACATACACACACGCGCACACACATACACTCACACACACGCACACACATACATACACATACACACACGCGCACACATACACTCGCACACACATACACTCACACACGCACATACACATACACTCACACACGCACACACATACATACACATACACACATACACATACACTCACACACGCACATACACATACACTCACACGCACACACATACATACACATACACACACGCGCACACACACACACTCACACACGCACACACATATACATACACATACACTCACACACGCACACACATACATACACATAGACTCACACACGCACACACATACATACACATAGACTCACACACGCACACACATACATACACATAGACTCACACACACGCGCACACACACATACATACACATACACTCACACGCACATACACATACACTCACACACACGCACACACATACATACACATACACACACGCGCACACACATACACTCACACACACGCACACACATACATACACATACACACACGCGCACACATACACTCACACACGCACACACATACACTCACACACACGCACACACATACATACACATACACACACGCGCACACACATACACTCACACACACGCACACACATACATACACATACACACACGCACACACATACACTCACACACACGCACACACATACATACACATACACACACGCACACACATACACTCACACACACGCACACACATACATACACATACACACACGCGCACACATACACTCACACACGCACACACATACACTCACACACACGCACACACATACATACACATACACACACGCGCACACACATACACTCACACACACGCACACACATACATACACATACACACACGCGCACACATACACTCACACACGCACACACATACACTCACACACACGCACACACATACATACACATACACACACGCGCACACACATACACTCACGCACACACATACATACACATACACACACGCACACACATACACTCACACACACGCACACACATACATACACATACACACACGCGCACACATACACTCACACACGCACACACATACACTCACACACGCACATACACATACACTCACACACGCACACACATACATACACATACACACATACACATACACTCACACACACATACATACACATACACACACGCGCACACATATACATACACATACACATACACTCACACACGCACACACATACATACACATAGACTCACACACACGCGCACACACATATACATACACATACACACATACACATACACTCACACACGCACACACATACATACACATAGACTCACACACACGCGCACACACATATACATACACATACACTCACACACGCACACACATACATACACATACACACATACACATACACTCACACACACACATACATACACATACACACACGCGCACACACATACACTCACACACGCACACACATATACATACACATACACTCACACACGCACACACATACATACACATACACACATACACATACACTCACACACACACACACATACATACACATAGACTCACACACACGCGCACACACACATACATACACATAGACTCACACACACACGCACACACACATACATACACTCACACACGCACACACATACACATACACTCACACACGCACACACATACACTCACACACGCACACACATACACATACACTCACACACACGCACACACATACACATACACACACGCGCACACACATACATACACATACACACACGCGCACACACATACATACACAGACTCACACACGCGCACACACACATACATACACATAGACTCACACACACGCGCACACACATATACATACACATACACACATACACTCACACACGCACACACATACATACACATAGACTCACACACACGCGCACACACATACATACACATACACATACACTCACACACGCACACACACATATACATACACATAGACTCACACACACGCACACACACATACATACACATAGACTCACACACACGCGCGCACACACACATACATACACATAGACTCACACACGCGCACACACACATACATACACATACACTCACACACACGCACACACATACACATACACTCATACACGCACATACACTCACACGCACACACATACACATACACACACGCGCACACACATACACTCACACACACGCACACACATATACATACACATACACACATACTCACACACACGCACACACATACATACACACACGCGCACACACATACACTCACACACACGCACACACATACACTCACACACGCACATACACATACACTCACACACGCACACACATACATACACATACACACATACACATACACTCACACACGCACATACACATACACTCACACACACGCACACACATACATACACATACACACACGCGCACACACATACACTCACACACACGCACACACATATACATACACATACACATACACACATACACATACACTCACACACACACACACATACATACACATAGACTCACACACGCACACACATACATACACATATACATACACATAGACTCACACACACGCGCACACACATATACATACACATAGACTCACACACACGCGCACACACATATACATACACATAGACTCACACACACGCGCACACACATACACATAGACTCACACACACGCGCACACACATACATACACATAGACTCACGCACACACACATACATACACATAGACTCACACACACGCGCACACACACATACATACACATAGACTCACACACACGCGCACACACACATACATACACATAGACTCACACACACGCGCACACATACATACACATAGACTCACACACACGCGCACACACACATATACATACACATAGACTCACACACACGCGCACACACACATACATACACATAGACTCACACACACGCGCACACACACATACATACACATAGACTCACACACACGCGCACACATACATACACATAGACTCACACACACGCGCACACACATACATACACATACACACATACTCACACACACGCACACACATACATACACATACACACACGCGCACACACATACACTCACACACACGCACACACATACATACACATACACACACGCGCACACACATACACTCACACACACGCACACACATACACTCACACACGCACATACACATACACTCACACACGCACACACATACATACACATACACACATACACACGCACACACATACATACACATACACACACGCGCACACACATACACTCACACACACGCACACACATATACATACACATACACTCACACACGCACACACACATACATACACATAGACTCACACACGCACACACATACATACACATAGACTCACACACACGCGCGCACACACACATACATACACATAGACTCACACACGCGCACACACACATACATACACATACACTCACACACACGCACACACATACACATACACTCACACACGCACATACACTCACACACGCACACACATACACATACACACACGCGCACACACATACACTCACACACACGCACACACATATACATACACATACACACATACTCACACACACGCACACACATACATACACACACGCGCACACACATACACTCACACACACGCACACACATACACTCACACACGCACATACACATACACTCACACACGCACACACATACATACACATACACACATACACATACACTCACACACGCACATACACATACACTCACACACACGCGCACACACATACATACACATACACACACGCGCACACACATACACTCACACACACGCACACACATATACATACACATACACATACACACATACACATACACTCACACACACACACACATACATACACATAGACTCACACACGCACACACATACATACACATATACATACACATAGACTCACACACACGCGCACACACATATACATACACATAGACTCACACACACGCGCACACACATATACATACACATAGACTCACACACACGCGCACACACATACACATAGACTCACACACACGCGCACACACATACATACACATAGACTCACACACACGCGCACACACACATACATACACATAGACTCACACACACGCGCACACACATACATACACATAGACTCACACACACGCGCACACACACATACATACACATAGACTCACACACACGCGCACACACACATACATACACATAGACTCACACACACGCGCACACATACATACACATAGACTCACACACACGCGCACACACATACATACACATACACACATACTCACACACACGCACACACATACATACACATACACACACGCGCACACACATACACTCACACACACGCACACACATACATACACATACACACACGCGCACACACATACACTCACACACACGCACACACATACACTCACACACGCACATACACATACACTCACACACGCACACACATACATACACATACACACATACACACGCACACATACATACACATACACACACGCGCACACACATACACTCACACACACGCACACACATATACATACACATAGACTCACACACGCACACACACATACATACACATAGACTCACACACGCACACACATACATACACATAGACTCACACACACGCGCACACACACATACATACACATAGACTCACACACGCGCACACACATATACATACACATACACACATACACATACACTCACACACGCACACACACACATACATACACATAGACTCACACAC
>NC_080730.1:339795-369795 GCF_019097595.1 Hemibagrus wyckioides | reverse complement strand
TGTGATGCTTCTGTGATTGTTTCTGAGTGTGTGTGTGTGTGACAGGGTTTAGTTTACACCATGACAGACGTAGAGGAAGTGCACGTGTGGATGGTGAAACACTTTACAGAGCATCCGCTATTCTGCCGAGTGTCTGAGGAAGAGCTGGTACTGTTTACACACAAACATACACATACACATGTAAACACACATACACACGTACACACACATACAACACACACACACATACACATACACATATATACACACACAACACACGTACACACTCATACAACACACATACAACAGACACTCACACACACATACAACACACATGCATACACATGTACACACATACACATGTACACACACAACACATGTACACACACATACAACACACACAACAGACACTCACATACACATGTACACACACATACAACACACATACATACACATGTACACACACATACAACATACACACACACACACACACACAAGATTCAAGAATCTTTATTGTCATTTCGCCCACATGTATCTGATGCAGTACAGAGTGAAATGAAACAGCGTTTCTCCAGGACCTGGTGCTACAGAAACATACAACATAAAGATCAAACACAAGAACACCACAGAGCTAGGACAGGAGTTTGTCCAAGCCACAGAAAGTGCAGAGTGTGCAGCTAGGTGCAAACAGAGCAACGACAAGACAGTGCAGAAACAATAAATACAAAAAGACAACACAAAAAACACAGGACACTTAGCACCGAAAAAAGAAAAAGAATGTGCAGTGAAATGTAAATGAAATAAAATGATCTACAACATTTGAGAACTGTAGAAAAAAACACGTAACTAATAGTATATATGATTGTAACATATATATATATATATATATATATATATATATATATATATATATATATATATATATATATATATATGTATATATTTATATACAGTATATCACAGTATCTTTTCATGAGACAACACTGAAGAAATGCCCCTCTGCTCCAATGTACAGTAGTGAGTGTCCAGCCTGTATAACAGTGTAAATTTGCTGTCCCCTCAAAATAACTCAACACACAGACATTAATGTCTAAACCGTTGGGAACAAAAGTGACTCCACCCCTAAGTGGGAATGTCCAAATTGGGCCCAATTAGCCATTTCCCCTCCCCGGTGTCATGTGACTCGTTAGTGTTACAAGGTCTCAGGTGTGAATGGGGAGCAGGTGTGTTAAATTTGGTGTTATCGCTCTCACACTCTCTCATACTGGTCACTGGAAGTTCAACATGGCACCTCATGGCAAAGAACTCTCTGAGGATCTGAAAAAAAGATTTGTTGCTCTACATAAAGATGGCCTAGGCTATAAGAAGATTGCCAAGACCCTGAAACTGAGCTGCAGCACGGTGGGCAAGACCATACAGCGGTTTTACAGGACAGGTTCTACTCAGAACAGGCCTCACCATGGTCCACCAAAGAAGTTGAGTGTATGTGCTCAGTGTCGTATCCGGAGGTCGTCTTTGGGAAATAGACGTATGAGTGCTGCCAGCATTGCTGCAGAGGTTGAAGGAGTGGGGGGTCAGCCTGTCAGTGGGGTGGGGGGTCAGCCGGTCAGTGGGGTGGGGGGTCAGCCTGTCAGTGCTCAGACCATACGCCACACGCTGCATCAAATTGGTCTGTACACACATGCGCACATGTACACACACATACAACACACGAACACACACACATGTACACACACATACAACACACAAGCACACACATACACATGTACTCACACATACAACACACACGCACACATATATACACACACATATATACATACACATGTACACACATATACAACACACACACACGTACACATGTACACACACATACAATATACACACACGCACACATATACACACATACACATGTACACACACAACACATACACGTACACACACATACAATGCACACGTACACACACACAGAATGCATACACACACACGTACACACATACCACACACGCGCACACACACACATACACATGTACACACACACATACACACACATACACACATACAACACACGAACACATACACACACAACACACATGCATACACACACACGCATACACATGTACACACACACATACACACGAACACACACACACACACACAACACACATGCATACACACACACGCATACACACACATACACATGTACACACACATACAACACACGAACACACACACACACAACACACAAGCACACATACACATGTACTCACACATACAACACACACGCACACATATATATACACACACACACACACATATATACATACACATGTACACACGTACACACACACAGAATGCATACACACACACGTACACACATACCACACACGCGCACACACACACATACACATGTACACACACACATACACACACATACACACATACAACACACGAACACATACACACACAACACACATGCATACACACACACGCATACACATGTACACACACACATACACACGAACACACACACACACACACAACACACATGCATACACACACACGCATACACACACATACACATGTACACACACATACAACACACGAACACACACACACACAACACACAAGCACACATACACATGTACTCACACATACAACACACACGCACACATATATACACACACACACACACATATATACATACACATGTACACACCTATACAACACACACACACGTACACACATACACATGTACACGCACATACAATGCACACGTACACACACACAGAATGCATACACACACACACACATACCACACACGCGCGCACACACACACATACACATGTACACACACAACACACGAACACATAGACACACACAACACACATGCATACACACACACGTGACACGCATACACACACATACACATGTACACACACATACAACACAAATGCGCACATGTACACACACATACAACACATGAACACACACGCACACATACACATGTACTCACACATACAACACACACGCACACATATACACACACACACACATATATATACATACACATGTACACAGCTATACAACACACACACACGTACACACATGGGGGGTCAGCCTGTCAGTGGGGTGGGGGGTCAGCCGGTCAGTGGGGTGGGGGGTCAGCCTGTCAGTGCTCAGACCATACGCCACACGCTGCATCAAATTGGTCTGTACACACATGCGCACATGTACACACACATACAACACACGAACACACACACATGTACACACACATACAACACACAAGCACACACATACACATGTACTCACACATACAACACACACGCACACATATATACACACACATATATACATACACATGTACACATGTACACGCACATACAATATACACACACGCACACATATACACACATACACATGTACACACACAACACATACACGTACACACACATACAATGCACACGTACACACACACAGAATGCATACACACACACGTACACATACCACACACGCGCACACACACACATACACATGTACACACACACATACACACATACAACACACGAACACATACACACACAACACACATGCATACACACACACGCATACACATGTACACACACACATACACACGAACACACACACACACACAACACACATGCATACACACACACGCATACACACACATACACATGTACACACACATACAACACACGAACACACACACACACAACACACAAGCACACATACACATGTACTCACACATACAACACACACGCACACATATATACACACACACACACACATATATACATACACATGTACACACCTATACAACACACACACACGTACACACATACACATGTACACGCACATACAATGCACACGTACACACACACAGAATGCATACACACACACACACACCACACACGCGCGCACACACACACATACACATGTACACACACAACACACGAACACATAGACACACACAACACACATGCATACACACACACGTGACACGCATACACACACATACACATGTACACACACATACAACACAAATGCGCACATGTACACACACATACAACACATGAACACACACGCACACATACACATGTACTCACACATACAACACACACGCACACATATACACACACACACACATATATACATACACATGTACACAGCTATACAACACACACACACGTACACACATACACATGTACACGCACACATACACACACATGTACACACACAACACACGCACACACACACATACACATGTACACACACATACAACATACACACACGTACACACACACATACGCACACATACACATGTACACGCTTATTTATTCTAAGACAGAGAAGTTAAAGCGACATACATGTTAATTGTCAGATAAATAGATAAATAGAAGTAAGAAAGTAAGACAGAGTGAGACAGGTGGATGGAGAGAGAGAGAGTGAGACAGGTGGATGGAGAGAGAGAGAGTGAGACAGGTGGATGGAGAGAGAGAGAGTGAGACAGGTGGATGGAGAGAGAGAGAGTGAGACAGGTGGAGGGAGAGAGAGAGTGAGTCGATGGATGGAGAGAGTGAGATGGGTGGATGGAGAGAGTGAAACAGGTGGATGGAGAGTGCATGACGGGTGGATGGAGGGAGTGAGATGGGTGGATAGAAAAAGTAAGAGTGGGATGGGTGGATAGAGAGAGTGAGACGGATGGATGGAGAGAGTGAGACAGGTGAATGGAGAGAGTGAGACGGATGGATGGAGAGGGTGAGCGTGCGACAGGTGGATGGAGAGAGTGAGCCAATGGATGGAGAGAGTGAGCTGATGGAGAGAGTGAGAGTGCGATGGGTGGATGGAGAGCATGAGACAGGTGGATGGAGAGAGTGCGACGGGTGGATGGAGGGAATGAGACGTGGATGGAGAGTGAGACAGGTGGATGGAGAGAGTGAGACGGGTGGATAGAAAAAGTGAGAGCGCGATGGGTGGATGGAGAGAGTGAGAGATGGATGGAGAGTGTGAGACAGGTGGATGGAGAGAGTGCGACGGGTGGATGGAGGGAATGAGACGTGGATGGAGAGTGAGACAGGTGGGTGGAGGGAGTGAGACAGGTGGAGGGAGTGAGACAGGTGGAGGGAGAGACTGAGACAGGTGAATGGAGAGTGTGAGAATGAGATGGGTGGATGGAAAGAGTGAGAAAGGTGGATGGAGAGAGTGAGACAGGTGAATAGAGAGAGTGAGACGGATGGATGGAGAGAGTGAGACAGGTGAATGGAGAGAGTGAGACGGATGGATGGAGGGAATGAGACGTGGATGGAGATTGAGACAGGTGAATGGAGAGAGTGAGACAGGTGAATAGAGGGAGTGAGATGGATGGATGGAGAGAGTGAGATGATGGATGGAGAGAGTGAGATGATGGATGGAGAGAGTGAGAGTGTGACGGGTGGATGGAGGGAGTGAGACAGGTGAATGGAGAGAGTGAGACAGGTGAATGGAGAGTGTGAGAATGAGATGGGTGGATGGAGAGAGTGTGACGGGTGGATGGAGAGAGTGAGAATGAGATGGGTGGATGGAGAGAGTGAGAATGAGATGGGTGGATGGAGAGAGTGAGAATGAGATGGGTGGATGGAGAGAGTGAGACGGGTGGATGGAGAGAGTGAGACAGGTGGATGGAGAGAGTGAGACAGGTGAATAGAGGGAGTGAGATGGATGGATGGAGAGAGTGAGAGTGCAATGGGTAGATGGAGGGAGTGAGACAGGTGGATGGAGGGAGTGAGACAGGTGGATGGAGAGAGTGAGACAGGTGAATGGAGAGTGTGAGAATGAGATGGGTGGATGGAGAGAGTGAGAATGAGATGGGTGGATGGAGAGAGTGTGACGGGTGGATGGAGAGAGTGAGAAAGGTGGATGGAGAGAGTGAGAATGAGATGGGTGGATGGAGAGAGTGAGAATGAGATGGGTGGATGGAGAGAGTGAGAAAGGTGGAAGGAGAGAGTGAGAATGAGATGGGTGGATGGAGAGAGTGAGATGGGTGGATGGAGAGAGTGAGATGGGTGGATGGAGAGAGTGAGAGTGAGACAGGTGGATGGAGAGAGTGAGAGTGAGACACGTGGATGGAGAGAGTGAGACACGTGGATGGAGAGAGTGAGACAGGTGAATGGAGAGTGTGAGAATGAGATGGGTGGATGGAGAGAGTGTGACGGGTGGATGGAGAGAGTGAGAAAGGTAGATGGAGAGAGTGAGAATGAGATGGGTGGATGGATGGAGAGAGTGAGACGGGTGGATGGAGAGAGTGAGAGTGAGACTGGTGGATGGAGAGAGTGAGACAGGTGAATGGAGAGTGTGAGAATGAGATGGGTGGATGGAGGGAGTGAGAAAGGTGGATGGAGAGAGTGAGAATGAGATGGGTGGATGGAGAGAGTGAGAAAGGTGGATGGAGAGAGTGAGAATGAGATGGGTGGATGGATGGAGAGAGTGAGACGGGTGGATGGAGAGAGTGAGAGTGAGACAGGTGGATGGAGAGAGTGAGAGTGAGACAGGTGGATGGAGAGAGTGAGACAGGTGAATAGAGGGAGTGAGAGTGAGATGGATGGATGGAGAGAGTGAGAGTGCGACGGGTGGATGGAGGGAGGGAGACAGGTGGATGGAGAGAGTGAGACAGGTGAATGGAGAGTGTGAGAATGAGATGGGTGGATGGAGAGAGTGAGAATGAGATGGGTGGATGGAGGGAGTGAGACAGGTGGATGGAGGGAGTGAGACAGGTGGATGGAGGGAGTGAGACAGGTGGATGGAGGAGCAGGTGGGCAGACAATCAGATAAGTAGACAGCTTTGGTAGTTTTGATATTTTGGCAGCACTTTAACATGACCTTTGACCTTTTGTTTCTGCAGAAGGATGATGTCATTGTGGGTCGTTTGGGAACTTGTACAGAAGAAGGGAAGAAGGTGCAGAGAAACGGAGGGAAGAACTTCCTCGCTGTTTTCCGCAGAGTCGAAGATCTGAGCTGAGATGCTTTCCTCTGAAACCCACACTGACCACATGACCCCTAAAACCCCAGAGTGACCACATGACCCCCAAAACCCCACACTGACCACATGACCTCCAAAACCCCACACTGACCACATGACCTCCAAAACCCCACACTGACCACATGACCCCTAAAACCCCACACTGACCACATGACCCCTAAAACCCCACACTGACCACATGACCCCCAAAACCCCACACTGACCACATGACCTCCAAAACCCCACACTGACCACATGACCCCCAAAACCCCAGTGACCACATGACCCCCAAAACCCCAGTGACCACATGACCTCCAAAACCCCACACTGACCACATGACCCCCAAAACCCCACACTGACCACATGACCCCTAAAACCCCAGTGACCACATGACCCCCAAAACCCCAGAGTGACCACATGACCCCCAAAACCCCAGAGTGACCACATGACCCCCAAAACCCCAGTGACCACATGACCCCCAAAACCCCACACTGACCACATGACCTCCAAAACCCCACACTGACCACATGACCTCCAAAACCCCACACTGACCACATGACCCCCAAAACCCCACACTGACCACATGACCCCCAAAACCCCAGAGTGACCACATGACCCCCAAAACCCCAGAGTGACCACATGACCCCCAAAACCCCACACTGACCACATGACCCCCAAAACCCCACACTGACCACATGACCCCCAAAACCCCACACTGACCACATGACCCCCAAAACCCCAGAGTGACCACATGACCCCCAAAACCCCACACTGACCACATGACCCCCAAAACCCCACACTGACCACATGACCCCCAAAACCCCACACTGACCACATGACCCCCAAAACCCCACACTGACCACATGACCTCCTAAGCTACAAACATGCCAGTTAGCTGTGGTTGTGTTGAGAAGATCTGAGGAGATGATCTGTGATGTTTCCTCTTCTCCAGAACCAGAACCAGAACCGGTCTCACTTCACACTCTGATTAGTTTTTTCTGGATATTCAATTTAATTTAGCTTCAGTTTTCATTCACAATCATTTATGTTTTAATAATAATAATTTAAAAAAAAGCTCTTTTTCACATTGTCTATTTTCTAAATATTTATTATCAACTTATTTTATATTGTAAACTGAAAACCGGATCAGAACTCAGACTGACCCACTGACTCTCTTCCCTTCACTCCTCTGCTGTTTTTCTTTTTTCTGAATTAGCAGTTCCCCCCTCTTACTGTCTCTCTCTCTCACCTGCCACCCCACCCCCCCCCCTTCTGAAGCCTGTCCAGTCTCCTGTGTCCATTTCTCTGACCTTTTCCTCTTTCACACACAAACCTGAGCAGATTTTCTGAAGTCTATCTGTCTGTTCTGTGAAATCTGCTTTAATAAAGAGACTGATGTGATCTGTAACCTCTCAACTTTAACATTTATAATCTACAGAAGAAAGTCCAAATGATTTAAAGTTAAGATTAAATTTAGACATCTTTAGTGTGTGTGTGTGTGTGTGTGTGTGTGTGTGTTCATCATCCTCATCACTGATCTTATTACAGTGAGTTGTGTTCTCTCCTGCAGCAGACTTTATCTCTCTCCACACCTTCAGTCTTTTATTTTTATTTTGTTTTCTGCCCTGAACCTGAGCGAGTGAATTCACACAGCACTTTAAATAAAGACATTTCTCTGGAATTCCGTGTAGAATTCCGTGTAGAACTCCTCCCGAGCTCGGAGATGTTTATTCACAAGTTCTGCAAATCTAATCAAGAGCTGGATAAAAATCCTCACAGGTTCTTTTGTGAGGTACAGAAGCTGGAACTAACCATGTCATTCTGCTCATCTCTAACATAAAGCTAGCAGATAAAATGATCTAAAGCATATTCCACTTAGCATCCAGCGTATTAGCTAGCATGACTCCAATGCTAACTGATTGGCCATGGTGTTAATGTTTTACTTCATGTGGCCTTTGTTACTTCACTGAATCACATCACTATATACATTAACACTACTATCTTTACATTCAAACTGTGTGTGTGTGCGAGAGAGAAAGAGAGAGATTTAAGTGACTTCTGTTACCTGACTGTCAGTATTTGTCCTGGGTTTATTTCTGGATTTGACCTTTGACCTCTGTATAATGTGCTGACCTTTCACCCAGTTGCTGAAATAAAGTTGTGTGGAAGCAGTTTCAGATAAAGTACTGACCGATTCTCTAAACTCAGAGAGTTGTGTGTAGAGTAACCAGAACTCGGAGTAAAGGTGGTCAGTCACGCTGCTCCTTCAGATTAGAGGTGTGATGTAAACTGTGGTGTGTTTTAACTTTAATACAGCGGAACAGAAAGTAAGCTGCAGTTGATTATTTGTCTATAACAACAGGTCCCCAAGCGTCTGATTTCTCTTCATACCAACTGTTTATTGAAAGAGCATTACATCATATATTTAATTAGACTTAATGTTGTAGGAACAAACAGAACAGCTCCATGAAGACATGCTGTGGAGGTGAAGGTTGGAGTGAAAAACTGGAGTGTCCTGCACAGAGCCCTGACTCTGACCCCCAGACCTCCTCACTCTCACAACATCAGAGTCTGATCTCAGTAATGCTCCTGTAGCTAAATGATCACTAATCCCCACAGACACACTCCAACATCTAGTGGAGAACCTTCCAGAAGAGTGGAGCTGATTAGAACAGCAGAGAGAGAGAGGAATAAATCAGGAACTGGCCATTCAGTACACACATGTTTGGTGAGATGGTCAGACCTTTATTCAGTCCCTCCCACACACCTTTGTGATGTACACAGTATAAATAAAGAGTATAAAGAGTGGGATTATAAATCATTATAAACACTGAGAGTGGGATTATAAATCATTATAAACACTGAGAGTGGGATTATAAATCATTATAAACACAGAGTGGGATTATAAATCATTATAAACACTGAGAGTGGGATTATAAATCATTATAAACACTGAGAGTGGGATTATAAATCATTATAAACACAGAGTGGGATTATAAATCATTATAAACACTGAGAGTGGGATTATAATCATTATAAACACTAAGTGGGATTATAATCATTATAAACACAGAGTGGGATTATAAATCATTATAAACACAGAGAGTGAGATTATAATCATTATAAACACTAAGTGGGATTATAATCATTATAAACACAGAGAGTGGGATTATAAATCATTATAAACACAGAGAGTGGGATTATAAATCATTATAAACACAGAGAGTGAGATTATAATCATTATAAACACTAAGTGGGATTATAATCATTATAAACACAGAGTGGGATTATAATCATTATAAACACAGAGAGTGAGATTATAATCATTATAAACACTAAGTGGGATTATAATCATTATAAACACAGAGAGTGGGATTATAAATCATTATAAACACAGAGAGTGAGATTATAATCATTATAAACACTAAGTGGGATTATAATCATTATAAACACAGAGAGTGGGATTATAAATCATTATAAACACAGAGAGTGAGATTATAATCATTATAAACACTAAGTGGGATTATAATCGTTATAAACACAGAGAGTGGGATTATAAATCATTATAAACACTGAGAGTGAGATTATAATCATTATAAACACTAAGTGGGATTATAATCATTATAAACACAGAGAGTGGGATTATAAATCATTATAAACACAGAGAGTGAGATTATAATCATTATAAACACTAAGTGGGATTATAATCATTATAAACACAGAGAGTGGGATTATAAATCATTATAAACACTGAGAGTGGGATTATAAATCATTATAAACACAGAGTGGGATTATAAATCATTATAAACACAGAGTGGGATTATAAATCATTATAAACACTGAGGGTGGGATTATAAATCATTATAAACACAGAGTGGGATTATAAATCATTATAAACACAGAGTGGGATTATAAATCATTATAAACACTGAGGGTGGGATTATAATCATTATAAACACTAAGTGGGATTATAATCATTATAAACACAGAGAGTGGGATTATAAATCATTATAAACACAGAGAGTGAGATTATAATCATTATAAACACTAAGTGGGATTATAATCATTATAAACACAGAGAGTGGGATTATAAATCATTATAAACACAGAGAGTGAGATTATAATCATTATAAACACTAAGTGGGATTATAATCGTTATAAACACAGAGAGTGGGATTATAAATCATTATAAACACTGAGAGTGAGATTATAATCATTATAAACACTAAGTGGGATTATAATCATTATAAACACAGAGAGTGGGATTATAAATCATTATAAACACAGAGAGTGAGATTATAATCATTATAAACACTAAGTGGGATTATAATCATTATAAACACAGAGAGTGGGATTATAAATCATTATAAACACTGAGAGTGGGATTATAAATCATTATAAACACAGAGTGGGATTATAAATCATTATAAACACAGAGTGGGATTATAAATCATTATAAACACTGAGGGTGGGATTATAATCATTATAAACACTAAGTGGGATTATAAATCATTATAAACACAGAGAGTGGGATTATAAATCATTATAAACACAGAGTGGGATTATAAATCATTATAAACACAGAGAGTGGGATTATAAATCATTATAAACACTGAGAGTGGGATTATAAATCATTATAAACACAGAGAGTGGGATTATAAATCATTATAAACACTAAGTGGGATTATAAATCATTATAAACACTGAGGGTGGGATTATAAATCATTATAAACACAGAGTCGGATTATAAATCATTATAAACACTGAGAGTGGGATTATAAATCATTATAAACACAGAGAGTGGGATTATAAATCATTATAAACACTGAGAGTGGGATTATAAATCATTATAAACACAGAGTGGGATTATAAATCATTATAAACACTGAGGGTGGGATTATAAATCATTATAAACACTGAGAGTGGGATTATAATCATTATAAACACTAAGTGGGATTATAATCATTATAAACACTAAGTGAGATTATAATCATTATAAACACAGAGTGGGATTATAAATCATTATAAACACAGGGTGGGATTATAAATCATTATAAATACAGAGAGTGAGATTATAATCATTATAAACACTAAGTGGGGTTATAATCATTATAAACACAGAGAGTGGGATTATAAATCATTATAAACACAGAGAGTGAGATTATAATCATTATAAACACTAAGTGGGATTATAAATCATTATAAACACTGAGAGTGGGATTATAAATCATTATAAACACAGAGAGTGAGATTATAATCATTATAAACACTAAGTGGGATTATAAATCATTATAAACACTGAGAGTGGGATTATAAATCATTATAAACACAGAGAGTGGGATTATAAATCATTATAAACACAGAGAGTGGGATTATAAATCATTATAAACACAGAGAGTGAGATTATAATCATTATAAACACTAAGTGGGATTATAATCATTATAAACACAGAGAGTGGGATTATAAATCATTATAAACACAGAGAGTGAGATTATAATCATTATAAACACTAAGTGGGATTATAATCATTATAAACACAGAGAGTGGGATTATAAATCATTATAAACACAGAGAGTGAGATTATAATCATTATAAACACTAAGTGGGATTATAATCGTTATAAACACAGAGAGTGGGATTATAAATCATTATAAACACTGAGAGTGAGATTATAATCATTATAAACACTAAGTGGGATTATAATCATTATAAACACAGAGAGTGGGATTATAAATCATTATAAACACAGAGAGTGAGATTATAATCATTATAAACACTAAGTGGGATTATAATCATTATAAACACAGAGAGTGGGATTATAAATCATTATAAACACTGAGAGTGGGATTATAAATCATTATAAACACAGAGTGGGATTATAAATCATTATAAACACAGAGTGGGATTATAAATCATTATAAACACTGAGAGTGGGATTATAAATCATTATAAACACAGAGTGGGATTATAAATCATTATAAACACTGAGGGTGGGATTATAATCATTATAAACACTAAGTGGGATTATAAATCATTATAAACACAGAGAGTGGGATTATAAATCATTATAAACACAGAGTGGGATTATAAATCATTATAAACACAGAGAGTGAGATTATAATCATTATAAACACAGAGAGTGGGATTATAAATCATTATAAACACTGAGAGTGGGATTATAAATCATTATAAACACAGAGAGTGGGATTATAAATCATTATAAACACTGAGAGTGGGATTATAAATCATTATAAACACAGAGAGTGGGATTATAAATCATTATAAACACTAAGTGGGATTATAAATCATTATAAACACTGAGGGTGGGATTATAAATCATTATAAACACAGAGTCGGATTATAAATCATTATAAACACTGAGAGTGGGATTATAAATCATTATAAACACAGAGTCGGATTATAAATCATTATAAACACAGAGAGTGGGATTATAAATCATTATAAACACAGAGAGTGGGATTATAAATCATTATAAACACTGAGAGTGGGATTATAAATCATTATAAACACAGAGTGGGATTATAAGTCATTATAAACACTGAGGGTGGGATTATAAATCATTATAAACACTGAGAGTGGGATTATAATCATTATAAACACTAAGTGGGATTATAATCATTATAAACACTAAGTGAGATTATAATCATTATAAACACAGAGTGGGATTATAAATCATTATAAACACAGAGTGGGATTATAAATCATTATAAACACAGAGTGGGATTATAAATCATTATAAATACAGAGAGTGAGATTATAATCATTATAAACACTAAGTGGGATTATAATCATTATAAACACAGAGAGTGGGATTATAAATCATTATAAACACAGAGAGTGGGATTATAAATCATTATAAACACTGAGGGTGGGATTATAAATCATTATAAACACTGAGAGTGGGATTATAAATCATTATAAACACAGAGTGGGATTATAAATCATTATAAACACTGAGGGTAGGATTATAAATCATTATAAACACTGAGAGTGGGATTATAAATCATTATAAACACTAAGTGGGATTATAATCATTATAAACACAGAGAGTGGGATTATAAATCATTATAAACACAGAGAGTGGGATTATAAATCATTATAAACACTGAGGGTGGGATTATAAATCATTATAAACACTAAGTGGGATTATAATCATTATAAACACAGAGAGTGGGATTATAAATCATTATAAACACAGAGAGTGGGATTATAAATCATTATAAACACTGAGGGTGGGATTATAAATCATTATAAACACTAAGTGGGATTATAATCATTATAAACACAGAGAGTGGGATTATAAATCATTATAAACACAGAGAGTGGGATTATAAATCATTATAAACACTGAGGGTGGGATTATAAATCATTATAAACACTGAGAGTGGGATTATAAATCATTATAAACACAGAGTGGGATTATAAATCATTATAAACACTGAGGGTAGGATTATAAATCATTATAAACACTGAGAGTGGGATTATAAATCATTATAAACACTGAGGGTAGGATTATAAATCATTATAAACACTGAGGGTAGGATTATAAATCATTATAAACACTGAGAGTGGGATTATAATCATTATAAACACTGAGGGTGGGATTATAATCATTATAAACACTAAGTGGGATTATAAATCATTATAAACACAGAGAGTGGGATTATAAATCATTATAAACACTGAGGGTGGGATTATAAATCATTATAAACACTGAGAGTGGGATTATAAATCATTATAAACACAGAGTGGGATTATAAATCATTATAAACACTGAGGGTAGGATTATAAATCATTATATACACTAAGAGTGGGATTATAATCATTATAAACACTAAGAGTGGGATTATAAATCATTATAAACACAGAGTGGGATTATAAATCATTATAAACACTGAGAGTGGGATTATAAATCATTATCAACACTGAGAGTGGGATTATAAATCATTATAAACACAGAGAGTGAGATTATAATCATTATAAACACTAAGTGGGATTATAATCATTATAAACACAGAGAGTGGGATTATAAATCATTATAAACACAGAGTCGGATTATAAATCATTATTAACACAGAGTGGGATTATAAATCATTATAAACACTGAGGGTGGGATTATAAATCATTATAAACACTGAGAGTGGGATTATAAATCATTATAAATACAGAGTGGGATTATAAATCATTATAAACACAGAGAGTGGGATTACAATCATTATAAACACAGAGAGTGTGATTATAAATCATTATAAACACTGAGAGTGGGATTATAAATCATTATAAACACTGAGAGTGGGATTATAAATCATTATAAACACAGAGTGGGATTATAAATCATTACTCTTCTAGATCTAGTATGTGGTTCTGAGATTATGAACAGTGTTAGTATAAGGTGGTAATGAGGGGATATTTAAATATGCTAATGAGGTCATGTGATGATGGCTGGAGTGTACGTGCTGAAAGATCATGCCACGTCCCTCCATCACTCCACGTTCTGCTTTCTGCACTTCCGTGAAATCTAAAGGAGGTTGAAAAGTCCGGCTGGGACGCGGTCAGTTCTCGGTACTGATTATATTTCTACACTGAACACACACACAGTGTTGGCCGAGCGCCAGCTTTATCACAGAGCATCAGAAAGATTACACAGCATTACAAGTGTGTAATGTGACTGCAGATCGCTACGTCTGTTTGTTTAGTGTGTGTGTGTGTGTGTGTGTGTGTGTGTGTGTGTGTGTGTGTGTGTGTGTGTGTGTGTGTGTGGACGTGTGTGTGTGTGTGTGTGTGTGGACGTGTGTGTGTGTGTGTGTGGACGTGTAAGGAGATGTGTAATGATGTAATGACACTGCTTTCTTCTAATCAGCGTTTTCAGACGACTCTTTAACCTGAACACACACAGTGGAGTCTGCACTTTACAAAGATATCCAGCTTTAACACTTCTCACAGCTGATAAAGTTCATCTACACACACACACACACACACAGCATATTGATTTATAGATTCATTTTATGCAAAATCCAAAAATCCAGGTCAGTGTGTGTGTGTGTGCTGCACAGTGTGCTGATATTTAATAATAATAATATTTAACACATTAAACACTGTAAGATTTAATAGATTTTTGTTGTTTATTTTACTTTAAAGGTTAAAACTACAGTACAAACCTGAAATATCAACATTAAGAGTGTTAATTCAGCAGTGCAGATATTCAGTAGTGCAGGTGTTCAGTAGTGCAGATGTTCAGTAGTGCAGGTGTTCAGTAGTGCAGATGTTCAGTAGTACAGGTGTTCAGTAGTGTAGATGTTCAGTAGTGCAGGTGTTCAGCAGTGCAGATGTTCAGTAGTGCAGGTGTTCAGTAGTGCATGTGTTCAGCAGTGCAGATGTTCAGTAGTGCAAGTGTTCAGTAGTGCAGATGTTCAGTAGTGCAGGTGTTCAGTAGTGCAGATGTTCAGTAGTGCAGGTGTTCAGTAGTGCAGCTGTTCAGTAGTGCAGGTGTTCAGTAGTGCAGATGTTCAGTAGTGCAGGTGTTCAGTAGTGCAGATGTTCAGTAGTGCAGGTGTTCAGTAGTGCAGGTGTTCAGCAGTGCAGGTGTTCATTAGTGCAGATGTTCAGTAGTGCAGATGTTCAGTAGTGCAGGTGTTCAGCAGTGCAGGTGTTCATTAGTGCAGATGTTCAGTAGTGCAGGTGTTCAGTAGTGCATGTGTTCAGTAGTGCATGTGTTCATTAGTGCAGCTGTTCAGTAGTGCTTGTGTTCAGTAGTGCAGATGTTCAGTAGTGCAGCTGTTCAGCAGTGCAGGTGTTCAGTAGTGCAGCTGTTCAGTAGTGCATGTGTTCAGTAGTGCAGATGTTTAGTAGTGCAGATGTTCAGCAGTGCAGATGTTAATTCATGTTTCTGTGTCATTTCTATGTATTTGTATATTTGTGTGTTCTCTGTAACAGCGTGCTCAGAATTCAGGGGTTTGCTGAAGTCCTACATTCTGATTGGCCACACCTCCAGGCCAACTCCACCCACTTTCTGTGAGTAATGAGTGAGCAGTGTATGTGTGTGTGTGTGTGTGTGTGTGTGTGTATTATAAATACAGAGCCAGAGTGCGTGGAGGATACATTCATTCCAGCAGAGACAGAGTGTGTGTGTGTGTGTGAAGTGTGAGTACAGAGTGTGAAAATGCTGCAGCAGGTGATGCGAGTGTCATGGAGGGGCGTGTCCCCATTGATTAAGTGGCCAGAGCCTGTGGCAGAGGTGAGGACTCTGGATCAGATGCCCGGACCATCAGCTGTCAGATTTGTCTGGGATCTTCTGGCAAACCGAGGACTGTCCAGACTGCACGAACTGCAGGTGAACACACACACACACACACACACACACACACACACACACTGGAGCACACCTGAACATGAATTGTCATGTTTTGAAATCAGTGTTGTGTATTACTGAGTGAAGTGTGCACTACAGTGGGTGTGTGTTTATTCACAGCTGGATGGTCGGCGGCGGTTCGGGTCAATGTGGAAGGCGAGTTTCGGTCCAGTTCTGACAGTACACGTCGCAGAACCGGAGCTCATAGAGCAAGTGCTCAGACAGGAAGGACACACACCCATGAGGTCAGACATTTCCTCCTGGAAGGACTACAGGAAGCACAGAGGACACGGATATGGCCTACTGACCTCGTATGTATATGTACACACACACACACACACACACGTTATCTATACATGTTATATATAGATATAAATGCTATTATTGGTGGCTCATGGTGCTGTGTTGTGGGCATGGTCAGTGAGGGGGAGGAGTGGCAGAAAGTTCGCAGTCTTCTCTCCAAACACATGCTGCGTCCCAAATCAGTGGAGGCGTACGACAGCACCCTGAACACTGTAGTGACCGATCTGATCACCAAACTCCAACTACACACACAACAAGATCGTCACGGAGTCGTCAGTGACATCGCAGCAGAGTTCTACCGCTTTGGCCTGGAAGGTACACATACACACACACACACACACACACACACTGCTGAGATTTAACTGAGATTAAATTAAGATCACATTGACAAATGCCATACATAAAATGTAAAATGTACACCTCTCTCTCTCTCTCTCTCTCTCTCTCTCTCTCTCAGGTATCTCCTCGGTACTATTCGAGTCCAGGATTGGTTGTTTAGATGCGGTTGTTCCCGTGGAAACAGAGCGTTTTATCCAGTCCATTAACACGATGTTCGTGATGACGCTGCTCACCATGGCGATGCCGGCGTGGCTCCATCGTCTTTTCCCCAAACCGTGGCGAACCTTCTGTCAGTGCTGGGATTACATGTTCCAGTTCGGTGAGTGTAGAGGTGAAAAGTTTGAGAGATGACCATCAGTGTGATTTAACGTGTCCAGCATTGAGCTGACCATCACATCGACGCGACTGTATTTACTCTTCCACAGCCAAGGGTCATATCGATCAGCGCCTTAAAGAGGAAGAGGAGAAGCTGGTGCGTGGAGAGGAAGTGGAGGGGCGATATCTGACGTACTTCCTGTCTCGAGCTGGAATGCCGATGAAGTCGGTGTACAGTAACGTGACAGAGTTGCTGCTTGCAGGAGTCGATACGGTGATGATTTACTCCAGTTAACTCTTACTGCAGTTCCATTAACACTTTCACACATGGTCACTTCGTCTGTTCCTCCATCTGATTGCTGTTCTGTCTCTCAGATCTCCAGCACACTGTCCTGGTCACTCTATGAACTTTCCCGCCATCCTGAGATCCAGAGATCACTGAGGTCAGAGATCATGGAGGTTCTGGGAGACAGAAGAATCCCGACTGCAGCAGATGTAGCGTCCATGCCTCTGCTGAAGGCCGTCATTAAAGAAATCACCAGGTTCATATTTCTCTTCTACTTGTAGCATATCAAAGCTGTATATTCTCCTTATCATTCATCACTTCTGGGACCAGTACAGTATGTTCTGATTGGCTGACAGCAGTACAGTGTGTTCTGATTGGCTGACAGCAGTACAGTGTGTTCTGATTGGCTGACCGCAGTACAGTGTGTTCTGATTGGCTGACCGCAGTACAGTGTGTTCTGATTGGCTGACAGCAGTACAGTGTGTTCTGATTGGCTGACCGCAGTACAGTGTGTTCTTATTGGCTGACAGCAGTACAGTGTGTTCTGATTGGCTGACCGCAGTACAGTGTGTTCTGATTGGCTGACCGCAGTACAGTGTGTTCTGATTGGCTGACAGCAGTACAGTGTGTTCTGATTGGCTGACAGCAGTACAGTGTGTTCTTATTGGCTGACAGCAGTACAGTGTGTTCTTATTGGCTGAACGTAAACATCATGTTTCTAATAATCAGTGTTTTATTGTATATAAACAGGCTGTATCCCGTTATTCCTGCGAACGCTCGAGTCATCACAGATCGGAATATTACAGTCGGAGGCTACATCATTCCCAAGAAGGTATGAGTGTGTTCATTATTGTACAGAATAAGCTCCATGTATGTTAATAAATAATCAGAGCTCTGATGTAATGTACCTGTAGCTGTCCCCAGACACCTGCACCATGTCCTAAATGTCTTCATGCCCCCTGTTCCCTACACCTGAACATGAAGTGCACTATGTAGTACATTAATGTAGGAAAGAGAATGTAAACGATCTGTATAATAAATAATGTATAATATATGTCTGACCCCTCCCTACACTGCAACCCCACCCCCCTCTGTTTGCAGACGCTCATCACTCTGTGTCATTACGCCACATCACGTGATCCGGCTCAGTTTTCCAACCCAAACTCGTTTTTCCCGCAGCGGTGGCTGAGTCGTGATGAAGGGAATCACCCGTATTCCTCTCTTCCCTTCGGAGTTGGCAAGCGCAGCTGCATCGGCCGCAGAATCGCAGAACTCGAGCTGTACCTGGCCCTCAGTCGGGTAGGAGAGCTTCACTCTCCAGAAATGTTCATTTCATTCATTCAGCAGGAATCAAACTACTAAACTGATCAATAATGTTTAAAATGCATTTATTTCTGAAACTCTGTTACAGATTTTACTGCATTTTGACGTAAAGCCGGATCCGAGCGGTCGCGTGGTCCGACCCATGACCCGAACTCTCCTGGTTCCAGACAGAGAAATTAATCTGCAGTTCATCAAGCGCTGAGCCTCTGACCACAATGTGTGTGTGTGTGTGTGTGTGTTCACATGGTGCTCATCATCTTGTCTTCTGGATATGAAACAGAACAGAAGCTGAAGTTTCCACTCAGGGACAGATGAATAACTCCTTTGTCTGACTTTAATGTGATGGTCAATCAGTATAAATATGTGCTTGTGGAGGGTTTTCCAGTGGATACACCCTCTAATGGACATGCCATCCTACCCCGCCACACCCCCACATCCCCACGGACATGCCCCTCAGTTGCCCTCTGAGTTCCTAGGAGTTCCGTGGAGCATGATAGATAACTAGAGAGTTAGAGATGATTTGTGTCTAAATGAAATGTGATTGAAGTCAGACAGTGAAATCAGACCGTGGCCATCATGTAGCATGTAGGTACTGGTGCTTAAAATCAACACTTTCGCATCAGTCACATCTGTTACTCTTACTGTAGTGTTTATTTAGTGTTACTGTTAATATAGTGTTACTGTTACGTGTCTGTTTATGTTATTGTAGTGTTACTGTTACTTGTTTGTTAGCATTACTCTGTTGTTACTGTAGTATAATTGTTACTGTTACCCTTACACTAGGCTTTTTACACTTTTTAATGCTTTTTAATAAATTGTTCATTTAAAAGAGAATTACTAATGAAATATTTATTTTTGTTTTTTTTATTTTATTAAATTTTAATCTTAAAGAAGAGAGAGAGGCAAAGAGAGAGAGAGAGAGAGAGAGAGAGAGACAGAGAAAAACAGACAGACAGAGAGAGAGAGACAGAATGGTATGACCAAAATTTATCGTGTCACTAATTACACATACCTCGGGCTGAAATTCAGCACAAATGGGAATCTCAACCTGGCTGTGAATGAACTGAAGGAGAAAGCTAGAATCCACGCCTACCACAAAAAGAGGGAGGAGTCCACCAATCAGTGACGCGCCCATGAACTCTCTCTCACACACACACACACACACACACATTTACACACACAAACACACTTGCACACACATTTACACACACACACATTTACACACACACACACACATTTACACACACACATTTACACACACACACATTTACACACACACATTTACACACACACACATTTACACACACACACACACACACACACACACATTTACACACACAAACACACTTGCACACACACATTTACACACACATTTACACACACACACATTTACACACACACACACACATTTACACACACACATTTACACACACACACATTTACACACACACACATTTACACACACACATTTACACACACACACACACACATTTACACACACACACACACACATTTACACACACACACACACATTTACACACACACACACACACATTTACACACACACACACACACATTTACACACACACACACACACATTTACACACACACACACACACATTTACACACACACACACCTCACTCATACCTATAGATTTTATGCTTTCATTTAACATTTATTTGTAGACTTATTTATTTGTTTGTTGATTTTGTAATTTTGTTTGCAATCTTTACCCCTTCTTAAATGCTTTGGCAATACATGTACAATTTGTTGTCATGCCAACTGAATTTAAACTGATAGAGACAGAGAGAGAGACAGAGAGAGAGACAGAGAGAGAGACAGAGAGAGAGACAGAGAGAGACTTTTACTTTTAAACCTCTCTTTATATACAAAAAAAGTTAAAAAAGCACACATCAGTGCAAGTTCAAAATTAGACAAAAAAAACAAAAAACACGTCATAGATGAAAAAATATTAAAAAGAAAAAACAAGTATCACAAGAAAAACATAACAATAAAATAAATAAATATATGAGAAAAAAGAAAAGGGAAAGAAAAAAGAAGAGAAAAGGAAAGGAAAAGAGGAAAAATGAAAGAATAAGAAAAATAGAAAGAGAAGAAAAAGAAGACTAGAATAGAATATTAAAATCATTCAGTAATAATTGAACGAAAACATCACTGACAGTATTTTACAGATCAATTCATGCAATCAGACAGAAAAAAAGGTAGTAAGTTCATTTCAAATCAAAAGCCAGTTCAGATGTTTAAAGTGAAGCCCCGCCCATCAGGTTTCCATACAAGATCATCATCACCCCAAACCTGATAGAACTCATTATTCACCAGTGTGTAGTAGGCATGTTCTACACTTAACCTTCTCCTTATTAATCCTCTCAGCATTAACACCGGATCATCCACTACACCTCCTTCTGTTTTCTGCTCACCCAGATCGCTAGCTTAGTGAATAAAAAGTTCAGTAAAACGTTTTCTTGTGTTTTTTGCAGAGTATTTTGGTCCATGTATGAACAGTGCTTTGTTATAGAAGCCCGAAAGTTGTTGTCCCCAGGCTTCTACTAGCTTCAGTACTGCAGACAGATGTGGACATTCAATGAAGATATAGAAGACATTTTCAGAAACTCCACAGAAGGGACATCCTTGTTGTTCTGAAGACACCAGTCGAGCAATGTGCTAATGTAGCTAATATCCCATGTACAATTCTCCACTGTAGATCTCCCACCTTTTTGTCAATAGGTCTTTTGTACCGGGATTTCCAGCTGCCTTTTGAAGAAAAGCCCATGTCCAGCACTTCTGACCATTTGGTGCTTCTGACATCTTTAAGATGTTCATGGTTGAGTCTCTGTAGAGAGCTTTTTTACCCACAGTGCTGAAAGTTCCTACTTCTGGAATGGTCAGAGTCCAGTGTTCTCTTGCCATCCTTCCTTCTTCAGAGACACGAATCTCTGGAAAGGTCAGAAACTCATCTATACTTTCCACTGGATTGTCTTTCAGGAATCTTCTTCTTACGGCTGGTAGAGCAGTTTCCAGGTCGTTTAAAAAGCGCTAGGCTAGGCGTGTTGATTTGAATCTTATTTTGCTGGCTAGTTCTTCAGCTGTTATCCAACCTGATCCTCTTCTCAGGTGACGAGTTTTGAGGAGTCCTGCCTCCTTCAGCGCAGACCTGAGGGTAACTGACTGTAGCATCTCTGTGGTGAGGAGCAGACTGAAAAACAAAGGATTTTTGAACAGCCACTGGTCAGGTGTTTCCTTTTCTTTTGAAGAGGACAGGGTCTGCCATGTCTGGAGTACATTTTTGTAAAAGGACGTGAGTCCTTCCATGTCTGTTCTCTTTAAGCGCAGGGTGAACAGGTGTTTGTCCAGGCTCATTCCTCCCGTCTTTCTCAGCAGGGCGTGTGCCACGTCTATCCACTGGTGGTGTTTGTGGTAGAGAAGATGTTGTGCTGTGTGTAGATGAAAGACTGCCAGTCTGGACTGTATGTGGATTAATCCCTGTCCTCCTTCATGAACTGGGAGTTAGAGAACTGCAGCTCTCAGCCAGTGTTGTCCTGACCAGAAGAAGTCGACAAGAGTCCTTTGGATCTCATCAATCAGGTTCTTCAGTGAATCTAGAACCATGAATTTGTGCCACAACATCAATGCGATGAGGATGTTGATGATCAGAACTCTTCCCCTGTAAGATAACTGGGGTAACGCCCATCTCCATTTGGCCAGTTTAGCATTTCCTTTCTCTATAGTCCTTCCTAGTTTTTAATTTTGAACTCCTCTTTTCTGAGGTTCACTCCCAGACACTTTATCCCGGTTGTTCCCCCCTGGATGTTTTCTGGAAGACCAGGTGGGTTCTCTCTAAATCCAGACCACAGTGCTTCAGTTTTTTGCCAGTTTACTCTGGCTGATGAGGCTCTTTCATACGTTTTCAGAGCTTTTTGTGTAGCTTGTATATCTTCCTGCGTCTTGATTATGACTGTGATGTCATCTGCGTACGCTGAAAGTTTAACACTCTCAGGTGCCCTGCTCCCCCTGATCGACAGTCCAGTGAGGTTTTTCCTTAACAGACACAGCAGAGGTTCTATCGCGAGGCTGTACAGCTGACCAGACATTGGACAGCCCTGTCTGATCCCTCTCCTCATCATGATTGGTGTACTCAGTCCTCCTCCAACTTTAATCATGCAACAGGCATCTGTGTACAAGATTTTAATCCATGACAGGAAATATCCACCAAAGCCGTAACGTTCCAGTGCTTTGAATAAATACTGGTGGTCTACTCTGTCGAAAGCTTTCTCCTGGTTGAGAGAGAGGAGACCCACATCGACCCTGTATACTTCTGAGTAGTCAAGAATGTCTCGTAATAAAAACAAGTTATCATAAATGGACCTCTTTGGTACACAGTAGGACTGATTTTTGTGTATTAGAGTGTCTAGGGAGTTCTTAATTCTATTAGCAAGACATTTTGAGATGATCTTGTAATCTGAGCATAAAAGAGAAACCGGTCTCCAGTTCTTGAGGGAACAAAGGTTTCCCTTCTTTGGAAGTAGAGAGATTGCAGCACACTGACAACTTTGGGGAACCTTTTTGCCCTTGTGAATTTCCCCAAACGTATCAAAGAAGTCTCTGCCTATAACTGTGCGAAAGGTTTTGTAGAACTCAATGGGTAGTTCATCTATCCCTGGTGCTCGTCCAGAGGAAAGCTGTTGAACTGCAGCCGTCACTTCCTCAAAGGTCAGTTTTGAGTCCAGTTCTTTTTTGTGTTTGTCATCCAGTGAAGGCATGATGTTAAATAGAGCACCGTTCTTCTGTATGTTCCTCAGAATATAAGGCAGAGTAGAAAGTCACAGCTAGTCTCCTCATCTCTGCCGGGTCTGAGGTGATCTTTCCATCTGGGCCTCTTAAAGAAAGAAGAACGGTGTTTGGTGCAGTCTTTTTTCCCAGGTTGAAAAAGTAAGCAGTGGGAGGATCCATGTCCTGTACAGAGAGAAAGCGAGCTCTAACTATGGCTCCTTTAGCTTTTTCCTGTAGGATGTTACTGAGATCCTGTTTCTTCTGCACAATGTGTCTCTGTGCAATTTCAGTGTTTTGGTTAATCAAAACATTTTCCAGTCTGAAGATTTCTGTCTCAGTGTTATGCATGGCTTGTTTTATCTTGATAGAGGTTTGTGATGTGAACTGCTGGCAGAACATCTTTATTTGAACTTTTCTTAACTCCCACCACTGAAGAAGACTTCCATATTCTTTCTTTTGTCCTTTCCAGTGTTTCCAAAAGACATTAAAACTTTCATAGAACTGCAGGTCAAATTAAATTCAAATCAAATTCAAATTTTATTTGTCACATACATAATGGTACACGGTATGATATGCAGTGAAATGCTTACACCACTGTTTTGACCCTTGAACAAGGAAAAGGAATAAGGACAGAACAAAAGACAAGGATAACATATAAAAATATAAGAATACGAATTATACTAAAAATACGAAATATAAAATATAAAAACAACAAGTTCACAGTAGGTAAAAAATAAAATAGAATAAAAATAGAATAAAACATAAATAAAGTAAGGTATGGTATATATGTATATAGAATATGTGTATAAAATAGAATATATGTATAGGAAGCGTAAAATATAACAACTGTGTTATGCAAAATTATATAAAATTATATAAAGTGAATAGTGTGTAGTGCAATAGTGTCCAAGGTGCAGACAGCAGCAGTACAAAATTTTGCAAAATTATATAAAGTAAAGTGTGCAATAGTGTCCAAGGTGTACAAGGTGCAGACAGCAGCAGTACGGGGTGGTCACGAAGCGGAATAAGGTGATGAGGTGATGAGAGCAATGGTATTGTCCATCTTTAAAGTGCAGATGTGCATAAGTCCTCTTTGTATGTAAACGGGAGCAGACTGTGCAACATGTATGTTTATGTGTTTGTATTGTGTGCACAGTCTTGAAATGTGCAAATATGCAGATGTACATTTGTGTGTTTATTGTGTGTAATGTCTGGTGTGGTTGGTTGGAGTTCCAACACATGTCTCTCAAGCGTCTGAGGTGGAAGAGACGCTGTTGGGCCTTCTTCACCACAGTGTTGATGTGACAGGATGATGACAGATCCTGCGTGATGTGAACACCGAGGTATCTGAAGCTGTCCACTCTCTCCACTGGGCTCTTGTTGATCACAGGGGTCTGGTAGTTCCTCTTCTGCTTTTTGCTGAAGTCCACTATCAGCTCCTTAGTCTTGCTGACGTTAATGTGGAGGTTGTTCCTCTGGCACCAGTCCTCCAGAGTCTTAATCTCCTGCAGGTAGGCCGTCTCATTGTTGTCGGAGATCAATCCGACCACAGCGGTGTCGTCAGCAAACTTGATAATGTTGGTGGAGTTGGTAGTGGTCATGCAGTCATACGTGTACAAAGAGTACAGCAGGGGGCTCAGAACACAACCCTGAGGGGCTCAAGTGCTGAGGGTGAGTGAGGCTGAGACATGTCTGCCCATCCTTACTGCCTGTGGTCTACCAGTTAGGAAATTGGAGATCCAGTGACAAAGAGATGGGTTGAGTCCCAGGTGCTCCAGCTTGGTGGTGAGTGTGGAGGGGATTATAGTGTTAAACGCTGAACTGTAGTCAACAGACAGCATTCTAACATAATTCCCCTTCCTAGTGTCCAGGTGAGTGAGTGATGTGTGAAGGAGGTGGGAAATGGCATCGTCGGTGGAGCGGTTCGGGCGGTAAGCAAACTGTATTGGATCCAGTGTGTCAGGTAGTGAAGTGATGATGAAGTCTCTGACCATCTGTTCAAAGCACTTCATCACTACTGAGGTCAGGGCTACAGGGCGATAGTCATTGAGGAAAGCAGGATGGGGTTTCTTCGGGACAGGAACAATGATGGACTCTTTGAAGCATGTGGGGATTGCCGACTGGGTTAAGGAGAGGTTGAATATGTCTGTGAACACAGGTGCTAGCTGTAGCATTAGCTTTAGCATCATTAACTGCAGCCTCGAAGCGAGCGTAGAAGGTGTTCAGCTCATCTGCCAGAGACACTTCCACATTCATCATACCGGATGTTTGTGCTTTATAGTCTGTTATTGTCCTTAATCCCTGCCACAGGCTCCTAGAGTCACTCTGTTGGAGTTGTGACTCTAGTTTCCTCCTGTAGCTCTGCTTCGCCTTCTTCACCGCTCTCCGCACGTTGTATGACGCAGCCTTGAAAGAGGTCATGTCACCCGATGCAAGTCCCGCGTTGTAGGCAGCGGTGCGAGATCTCAGAGCATCGCGGATGGTCTTATCCACCCACGGCTTCTGATTGGGAAACGTTCTGATGGTGGTTTTCTGCACAGTATCATCCGCTAGTTTCCCGATGAATCCCACAACCGCTTCTGTAAACACATTGATGTCATCAGAGCTGCGCTGGAACATGTCCCAGTCTGTGTCATCCAGAGCGTCCTGTAGAGCAGCCACCGATTGGTCCATCCAGCGTGAGACCTCCCTCTGAGCTGGAACTTCCTGCTTGAGCCTTTGTTTATATTTTGGCATAAGGAAGATGGCGGCGTGGTCAGACTTCCCAAACGGTGGGTGAGATTGTGCCTTGTAGCTGTCTTTAACTGTAGTGTAGCAGTGGTCCAGAGTCCTTTCACCCCTGGTGGGGCAGCTGATATGCTGGTAAAAGTTTGGTGCTGTGCGTTTGAGGTTGGCGCTGTTAAAGGCCCCCGCCACAATAAGCACAGCATCCCGGTGCTGAGTCTGGTGCTGTGTGAGTTCTTCATGCAGCTCGCATAAAGCAGTGACCGTGTCCGCCTGAGGCGGAATATAAACGGCGCTAATTATGACTGATGTAAACTCCCAAGGAAGATAAAAAGGACGACATTTGATGGTCAGTAGTTCCAGGTTGGGTGTGCAGGAGCGTGTGAGAGGAACAATGCTTGCGCTGTTGCACCAGCTGCTGTTCACCATTAAACACACGCCGCCTCCCCTTGACTTCCCTGATTCCAGTGTTCTGTCCATGTGGTGAACCGAGAAGAACTCGGCTGGCTGGATGGTGTGGTCCGGTACCACTGGGTTCAGCCATGTCTCGGTGAAGCAGAGGAGATTGCAGTCCCGAATGTCTGGAACTTTACCCTGGCCCTGAGGTCATCAAGCTTGTTCTCCAGCGAATGGACGTTGGCGAGCAGAATGCTATTCAGAGGCGTTACGTTAGTTTTGAAGGCGCACTGTGGTCTTGTCCGGGACAGGGTGATGTTGGATGTGATGAGGTGATGGTCAGAGATGCTACATGGTGTGATACATGCACTTATTACACTGTTTCTCATGTTGGTACTCATATAGAAGCGGTCTAAACGTGCAGCACTTACTCTTCCTGCTGACACTTTGACCCAACTGCATTGTTTCACACTCGTTTTTCTTTCGCTAAACATCAACCAGCTGGAACTGAGACATCACTTCCTCTAGAGCTTTTGCAGATTGGTGATGAGGTTCTTCACCGTTTCTGTCCATGGTGAAATCCAGTGTGCAGTTAAAATCCCCACCAACGACTAGTAAAGCATCTTGTGCGGAAAAAAATTGTGCAAAATAGTGAAAATAGTGTTTAAAAACTTAACTCTTTCATGACCGGTATTAGGAGCATAGACATTAACAAATAAAAATTCTGTGTCTTGGATGTTTGCTCTTATCATAAGCAGACGCTCCTTTTCCACCTCGTCTACTGACAGAATCTTCACGTTCAGTCTTGTGGAGAAGAGAATCGCCACTCCAGCACTCAGGTTGGTTCCGTGGCTAAGAAAACACTCCCCTTCCCAGTGCAGACCCCAGTCCACCTCACTGCTCACATCACTATGGGTTTCTTGTAAAAACGTAATGTTCAGCTCTTTTAGGGTGATGTATTCTTTTAATATCGTCCATTTATTTTTGTCTCTAAGCCCATTTATATTTAAAGAACCAAGGTGTAAGATGTTCATAGTGAAGAAAGGTGAAGAGATAGCAAACAGCAGTATTGAGAGACAGGTGAGAGAAGCAGAGAGACCCATGTGCACTTAATGTAATTTACCAATAGCAGTCTGACCTTTAGACCTGCCTGGTTTGATTCCATGCCTGATTGCAGTTAGGTGTTTCTTTAATCTAAAACAGATGCAACAATCTTTCAATCTGTTTAAATCTGGGAAAAATTTTTCCAGTTCAACCTTTCTTCCCTTGGTTGCATCTAAAAAATCATTTATCTGGTCAGCTGAATACAGGTCAGTGTCCTGGCTCTGAATCAGTAACTGACTCGTCATCACCGATGCTCTCTTCTGTAGCTACTGAACAAGTGTCCATATCATCACTCTGCCGCTCACTCGGTGTCACTACCTGTTCTTCATCACTCAGGGCAGTGTAACTGTTACTAAGAGACACACCTGAGATACCATCAGTGCAGCCAGAGTCACTAGTGCCCTTACTCACTCTATTACGACCATCAGAGTCACTAGTGCCCTTACTCACTCTATTACGACCATCAGAGTCACTAGTGCCCTTACTCACTCTTTTAGGACCATCGGTACTTGCATCGGGTGCACACACACTGTGCACACACACACACACACACACTGTGCACACACACAGACACACCATGCACCCACACACACACACACAGACACACACACACCGTGCACACACACACACTGTGCACACACACACACGCAGACACACACACACCGTGCACACACACACACACACACACCGTGCACACACACACACACACACTGTGCACACACACACACACTGTGCACACACACACACACAGACACACACACACCGTGCACACACACACACACACCGTGCACACACACACACACACACCATGCACACACACACACACACACACCGTGCACACACACACACTGTGCACACACACACACGCAGACACACACACACACCGTGCACACACACACACACACACACCGTGCACACACACACACACACACACTGTGCACACACACACACACTGTGCACACACACACACACAGACACACACACACCGTGCACACACACACACACACCGTGCACACACACACACACACACACACACCATGCACACACACACACACAC
>NC_080730.1:317295-322295 GCF_019097595.1 Hemibagrus wyckioides | reverse complement strand
TGAGCGGGAGAGTTTGGACCGGTTGTGGTGTAGACACGGTATCAAACCCGCGCCTGTGGTGAATGTCTCGGTGGGACAGTGTGTTCTGGCCGTTGGACAAGCGGTCAGTTTTGACAGTGTATTATCAGCCTCCCGCATGAATAGTGCTGCTGTTGTTTTTCTGGACTCTATCGAAAAAGTAAACAGCATTGTACAGAGTGGTGTAGTCATTCAGGATTCCTGTACTCATGTAATGCCGCTGATCCAACCGGAGAAAAAAGTCATCTTAATGTTCCCCCATTCATTAAAGATGAACTCTTGATTTCAGAGCTTTCTAGGCTTGGTAAAGTAGTGTCCCGAATGAAAAAGATTTCTCTTGGCTGTAAATCTCCCTTACTTAGGCATGTTGTTTTCTTTAGACGCCAGGTCTATAAGGTCCTGAAAAATGATGCGGAGGAATTAAGTGTGACTTTCAGATTCCGTATTGATGGGTTTGATTATGTTGTTTTTGCTCCTTGAATAATAATGAAGTGTTTTCGATGTGGAAAAGAGGGTCACATTAGGAGAGCATGTACTGAGGAGGTTGTTGATGCTGGTACTGTAAATGATGAAGAGTTACGAGGAAGTGCTGGAGCTGGGACTAGTGCTGCTCCTGCTGGGGAGGAAGTGCCTTCAGATGGTGTGAGGGCTGAGGGTGCTGAGGCTGAGGCTGATGGGGAGAGTGTAGGGGAGGACGTCAGTGATACAGTGATGGAGGCAGGCGTATCACATGAAGATATGTCTGCTGTAGCAGAGTCTATTGTAACTGAAGAAAGTTTGGATGCTGAAATGATGAGGGATGAAGCGCTTTTTAAAACTCCCTCTACAAAAAGAAAGAGACCAAGGAAAAGCCCAGAGCCAAAAAGTACTTGTCAGAGTACTGGAGACTCCGTTAATAAAAATAATGACACTGAATGTAGCACACTTGAGGATTCTGATAGTGATGCAGCTGTTAGCAGGAATAAAGGAGATCACCAAGGTGTTTATACATTTGGAAAAATAAGATCTTTTTTACAAAAAACCAAGAATATGAAAAATGTTCAGGTTGAGGACGACTTTCCTGATCGCAGAATGTTTATTGAGTCGGTTGTACTGATGATGAGGGTGAGAGTGAGGAGCATTTTACTGCTCAGGAAGGTTTCAGGTTGAAGAAATTTGTGTCTAAATTGAAACTAAAACAAAAAACCAAGGATGGTTTTGAAACTAAATAAGCTCTCATTATTCCAAGCCAGTGTTTGTATCATATCTTCTGATAATATTTTTCTTAATGAGTGTGGTAAAGTTGGGTACCTTAAATCTGAATGGTGCAAGAGATATAAAAAAAAAAGAGCTGCACTTTTTGAGTTAATTAGACAGAAAGGTTTGGATGTTCTGTTCATTCAAGAAACTCATAGTGACAGTCTTAATGAAACTGATTGGAAAAGGGAATGGGAGGGGGAAGTGGTTCTTACCCATATGAGCTCAGTCAGAGGGGTGGCAGTCCTCTTCCCAAAACACTTTCTACCTGTTTCTTATGAGATGAAGCAGGTAGCTCCAGGCAGACTCGTGCTTTTAAAGGCAAAATTTGAAGGATTTAATTTTGTTTTCTTGAACATATATGCTCCCACGAGTGGGTCTGAAAGAGTCTGTTTCTTTAAAAATGTCAGCAGTATTTTGCAGAATTGTAATTTTGATGATTATTTGTTTTTTGGTGGTGATTTTAATTGTACAGAAAATGATGTGTTAGATCGAAATCATTTAGAGCCTCATGCTGCTTCAGCTCGTACGATGTGTGAGCTGGTTGAGGCTCATGATTTATGTGATATATGGTGGGGGCTTTAATGACACTAGACAGTATACATGGGCAGACACAAGAGGAAATGTTATCTCCCTAGCCAGAATTGATAGGTTTTATTGTTATAAGCATCATTTTAATATTGTGAAAAAATGTGTAATTGCTCCAGTAGGTTTTTCTGATCACTGTCTAGTTACCTGTCAAGTTTTTATGGCCAATGTGAAGGCCAGAAGTGCCTCTTGGCATTTTAACACGTCTTTGTTGAATGATATGAATTTTAGAGATGTTTTTCGTTTTTTTGGGGATAATTTTAGGTCGAGAAAGCAGGATTTTGAAAATCTGCGTCAGTGGTGGGATGTTGGGAAGGTTAAAATAAAGATGCTTTGTCAACAATACACTTTCAGTGTTACCCGGGACATAACGCGATCTATGAAAAAGTTAGAAAATGAAATAGTTGAATTACAGGGTTTGGCTGATGTTACTAAAGATCAAAGATATCTGGAGACTCTTAAGTCTAAAAAATCTATTCTTACAGATCTTCTAGGAATTAGGGCACAAGGAGCGTTGGTCCGATCCCGTTTTTTGAATCTTTCACAGATGGATGCACCTTCCCAGTTTTTTTTCAATCTTGAGAGGAAGAATGGTCAGAGCCGTCACATTCACTGCTTATTCTCTGAGTATGGGCGGGAGATAACAGAACCTTCTGAAATAAGAAGGAGGGCCGTACAGTTCTATGCTGGACTGTACAGCAGTGAGTATGTAGAGGATGATGAGTTGTCTGCTCACTTTTATGAAGGTCTGTCCAGTGTTTCAGAGAGCTCAAAAGAAGAACTGGAAAGGCCCCTAAGTGGACAGGAGCTTTTCACTCCTCTGCAAGGCATGGAGAGGGGTAAAGCACCTGGTATAGATGGACTCCCTGTGGAGTTTTACAGAGAGTTCTGGGCAGTTTTAGGTAATGACCTGTTGGCTGTTCTTAATGAGAGCCTTATTGAGGGGTTGTTGCCTTTAAGTTGCAGAAGAGCAGTGATTACCTTGTTACCTAAGAAGGGTAACCTACAAGATATAAAGAACTGGAGGCCAGTCAGCTTGCTATGCTCTGACCTGAAAATATTCTCTAAGTCTTTGGCCAGTAGGTTGAAAGAGGTGATAAGGCAGATCATTCACATTGATCAGACCTATTGTGTTCCTGGAAGATCTATTTTTGATAATGTTTGTCTTATACGGGATATTTTGAATGTTTGTAACCTTTTTAGTGTTGACTTGGGTCTTGTTGCTGTTGACCAAGAGAAAGCCTTTGACAGAGTCGAGCACAGATATCTTTGGAAAACTTTAGAGGCTTTTGGATTTGGACTGAATTTTGTCAAAATGATCAAAGTTTTCTACCAGTTTTGTACCTATGCTGTTCATAGATTTCAGTTCAGCATTCAACACAATCATCCCTCAGCAGCTGATTGAGAAGCTGAGTCTCCTGGGCCTGAACACCTCTGTCTGCAACTGGATCCTGGATTTCCTGACTGGGAGACCTCAGTCAGTCCGGATCAGTATCTCCAGCACCATCACACTGAACACTGGAGCTCCTCAGGGCTGTGTGCTCAGTCCACTGCTGTTCACTCTGCTGACTCACGACTGTGCAGCAATGAACAGCTCCAACCACATCATCAAGTTCTCCGATGACACGACCGTGGTGGGTCTCATCAGCAAGAACGACGAGTCAGCATACAGAGAGGAGGTGCAACATCTAACAGCCTGGTGCAGAGCCAACAACCTCTCCCTGAACGTCGACAAGACCAAAGAGATGGTTGTTGACTTCAGGAGAGCACAGAGTGACCATTCTCCACTGAACATCGATGGCTCCTCTGTGGAGATCGTCAAGAGCATCAAATTCCTTGGTGTCCATCTGGCGGAGAACTTCACCTGGTCACTCAACACCAGCTCCATCACCAAGAAAGCCCAGCAGCGCCTCTACTTCCTGAGGAGGCTGAGGAAAGCCCATCTCCCTCCCCCATCCTGACCACCTTCTACAGAGGGACCATGGAGAGCGTCCTGAGCAGCTGCATCACTGCCTGGTTTGGGAACTGCACCGTCTCAGATCACAAGACCCTTCAGGGGATAGTGAGGACAGACACACACCCCTCACACACCCCTCACACACCCCACACACCCCTCACACACACTCTTACACACCCCACACACCCCTCACACACACTCTTACACACCCCTCACACACACTCTTACACACCCCACACACCCCTCACACACACTCTTACACACCCCTCACACACACTCTTACACACCCCTCACACACACTCTTACACACCCCACACACCCCTCACACACACTCTTCACCCTCCTGCCATCTGGAAAGAGGTACCGGAGCATTCGGGCCTCACAACCAGACTGTGTAACAGTTTCTTTCCTCAAGCCATCAGGCTCCTCAACACCCGGGACTGAACTGTTCTACACTCTCACACACACACACACACACTCTCTCTCACTCAGGACTGAACTGTTCTACACTCTCTCACACACACACACACACTCTCTCTCACTCAGGACTGAACTGTTCTACACTCTCACACACACACACACACACTCTCACTCAGGACTGAACTGTTCTACACTCTCACACACACACACACACTCTCACTCAGGACTGAACTGTTCTACACTCTCACACACACACACACACACACTCTCACTCAGGACTGAACTGTTCTACACTCTCTCACACACACACACACACTCTCACTCAGGACTGAACTGTTCTACACTCTCACACACACACACACACACTCTCTCTCACTCAGGACTGAACTGTTCTACACTCTCTCACACACACACACACACTCTCTCTCACTCAGGACTGAACTGTTCTACACTCTCACACACACACACACACACTCTCTCTCACTCAGGACTGAACTGTATATTAACTCTCTGTCTCTCACACACAGATACACACACTCTCTCTTGACTGTGTGGACACACACACACACACACACATAATTTATATTGTTCATTACTTACTGCACTACCTCTACCTGTCATCTGCTGCTATAGTTATATTTATGTTTATTCTATTTGCACTACCTCAACCGCTGCTGTTGTATTTTTGCACAATTTTTTTGCACAATACTTTTTTTTTTTTTACATCATTTCACTTTATCTATTTTATTTCACTTACATTCCAGTACACGTTCTTTTATTT
>NC_080730.1:302295-309795 GCF_019097595.1 Hemibagrus wyckioides | reverse complement strand
CCAATTTGGTTTTCTTGTTCTTTTACTTCCCTCCATCTCTCTTGGATTGTTGGCTACATAACATCCAAAAGTGCATCTTAAATAGACTGTCCTGCAATCATATAAATTGGTAAAAGGTGAGCCATTTTGCTCCCATCAATCTGAAACGGATTACAAGTAATAAAATCAGAATGGTAAATAAATGTAAGAACTTCAATATAGTAACTACTGCGTGGAAATTGGTTGCTTCAAAAGGTGACACATTTTCAACATTTGACTTTTGACATATGACTATTTGACATAGAAGATATTTAGTCTATAACAGAAACTTTGCATAAAGTAGCCTGTATTCATGATTATACAATTTCTTTATATATGAAAATTATGATTTCACTGTCCATTCTATTATCATATATTCTATTTTCACAAAGAGTGCATTTTAAGACCATTTTAAGATTTTTTATCAACCAAAAAGAGAGTCTTTTATTTATATATGGAATTGTTGTAAATCTGAGAAGGCAGCTTTTAACTCTTTACAAGAGTGGTGGGATTTTACCAAAACACAGTTTAAAGTATTCTGTCAGTAGTACACTCTCAACGTCACAAGAGACATTGTTAGATCTCTGAAAGCTCTGGAGATAGAAATAGTGGAACTCCAGCGTTTGGAGGCCACTGGACATCGAGGGCATACTGAAGCCCTCAAAAGTAAAAAAGCTAAAATGCTTAGGTGTCTACCTGGGGAATGGTAGACAGATGGAAATGGCTGGTCCCAAGGATGTCCTACAGGAGGACGAAAACTGGTCATCAACAACCTCGCCACATCGTCCCTCTGGCACAAGCTGGCGTGCGTGGATCCGCTGCTGAACCTGCTGGCAAACATCCAGGCCCTGCTGGTCTACACTGGATTCCTCAGAGCGTCCTTCATCTGCACAAAGAGGAAGGGGGGCAAGGGCTGATCCAGTTAGCCAGCAGAACTGCAGCCTCCAGTTTCTCCAGAGACTTCTCACTGGTCCCAAAGACTTAATATGGAGAGCAGCAACACAAGGTCAGAGGACTGGGACTAGAACAAACTTTGTTTTTAATGGACACCAAAACGCTGGACATTTCTGGATTACCAAGTTTTTACCGTGGACTTTTTTGTTACTGGAACTATTTTAGAAAACAAAACAAGGGCTATGGAACACTACATTGGCTGCTGGAGGAGCCCCTGGGCCCCTGGTGTGACCCCCCTTGCATTGTCCGGAGTACTCATCTCCTCAAGGGTCATGACACTCCGAGAGCTGGTGAACATCACAGGGACGGACCTGTCGGGGCAGAGGACCCTGCGCGTTGTCAATCAGCTCCTACATCGCTGGAGGACCGCCCTACCAGATTACCGAGATCAACCCTGCTGAAGAAGGACCTTTTCCCCAGCTGAACATCTCTCCTGACCTCGACGGGTGTGCAGGCCCCCTCCTGGAGTGCCGGGGTGAAGGGGAGATGGACTTTGGGTCAGTGTCGGGGAAGCTGCTCTACAGAGCGTGTGTAAAGGTTTTAAATAAGATTCAAGATTCAAGAAGCTTTTATTGTCATTTCAACCACATACAGCTGGCGCAGTACAGAGTGAAATGAAACAACGTTTCTCCAGGACCTGGTGCTACAGAAACATACAACAACAAGTTCAACACAAAACAACAAACACCACCACAGAGCTAGGACAGAAGTTTGTCTTAGCCACGTAAAGTGCACAGTGTGCAGCTAGGTGCAAACAGAGCATAGACAAGACAAAAGACAATAAATACAATAAAGACAACACAAAAGAACACAGGACACTTAGCGCTGAAAGGAAATAAAAGAACGTGTACTGGAATGTAAGTGAAATAAAATAGATAAAGTGAAATGATGTAGAAAAAAAAAAAAGTATTGTGCAAAAATATTGTGCAGAAATACACAGCAGCGGTTGAGGTAGTGCAAATAGAATAAACATAAACATAACTATAGCAGCGGATGACAGGTAGAGGTAGTGCAGTAAGTAATGAACAATATAAATTATGTGTGTGTGTGTGTGTGTGTCCACACAGTCAAGAGAGAGTGTGTGTATCTGTGTGTGAGAGAGACAGAGAGTTAATATACAGTTCAGTCCTGAGTGAGAGTGTGTGTGTGTGTGTGTGAGTGTAGAACAGTTCAGTCCTGAGTGAGTGTGTGTGTGTGTGTGTGAGTGTAGAACAGTTCAGTCCTGAGTGAGTGTGTGTGTGTGTGTGTGAGTGTAGAACAGTTCAGTCCTGAGTGAGTGTGTGTGTGTGTGTGTGAGAGTGTAGAACAGTTCAGTCCTGAGTGAGAGTGTGTGTGTGTGTGTGTGTGAGTGTAGAACAGTTCAGTCCTGAGTGAGTGTGTGTGTGTGTGTGTGAGTGTAGAACAGTTCAGTCCTGAGTGAGAGTGTGTGTGTGTGTGTGTGTGAGTGTAGAACAGTTCAGTCCTGAGTGAGAGTGTGTGTGTGTGTGAGAGTGTAGAACAGTTCAGTCCTGAGTGAGAGTGTGTGTGTGTGTGTGAGTGTAGAACAGTTCAGTCCTGAGTGAGAGTGTGTGTGTGTGTGTGTGTGAGTGTAGAACAGTTCAGTCCTGAGTGAGTGTGTGTGTGTGTGTGTGTGAGTGTAGAACAGTTCAGTCCTGAGTGAGAGTGTGTGTGTGTGTGTGTGAGTGTAGAACAGTTCAGTCCTGAGTGAGTGTGTGTGTGTGTGTGTGAGTGTAGAACAGTTCAGTCCTGAGTGAGTGTGTGTGTGTGAGTGTAGAACAGTTCAGTCCTGAGTGAGTGTGTGTGTGTGTGTGTGAGAGTGTAGAACAGTTCAGTCCTGAGTGAGAGTGTGTGTGTGTGTGTGAGAGTGTAGAACAGTTCAGTCCTGAGTGAGAGTGTGTGTGTGTGTGTGAGTGTAGAACAGTTCAGTCCTGAGTGAGTGTGTGTGTGTGTGTGAGAGTGTAGAACAGTTCAGTCCTGAGTGAGAGTGTGTGTGTGTGTGTGAGTGTAGAACAGTTCAGTCCTGAGTGAGAGTGTGTGTGTGTGTGTGTGAGAGTGTAGAACAGTTCAGTCCTGAGTGAGAGTGTGTGTGTGTGTGTGTGAGTGTAGAACAGTTCAGTCCTGAGTGAGTGTGTGTGTGTGTGTGTGTGAGTGTAGAACAGTTCAGTCCTGAGTGAGAGTGTGTGTGTGTGTGTGAGTGTAGAACAGTTCAGTCCTGAGTGAGAGTGTGTGTGTGTGTGTGTGAGTGTAGAACAGTTCAGTCCTGAGTGAGAGTGTGTGTGTGTGTGTGTGTGTGTGTGTGAGAGTGTAGAACAGTTCAGTCCTGAGTGAGAGTGTGTGTGTGTGTGTGAGAGAGTGTAGAACAGTTCAGTCCTGAGTGAGAGTGTGTGTGTGTGTGTGTGTGTGAGAGTGTAGAACAGTTCAGTCCTGAGTGAGAGTGTGTGTGTGTGTGTGAGTGTAGAACAGTTCAGTCCTGAGTGAGTGTGTGTGTGTGTGTGAGAGTGTAGAACAGTTCAGTCCTGAGTGAGAGTGTGTGTGTGTGTGTGAGTGTAGAACAGTTCAGTCCTGAGTGAGAGTGTGTGTGTGTGTGTGTGAGAGTGTAGAACAGTTCAGTCCTGAGTGAGAGTGTGTGTGTGTGTGTGTGAGAGTGTAGAACAGTTCAGTCCCGGGTGTTGAGGAGCCTAATGGCTTGAGGAAAGAAACTGTTACACAGTCTGGTTGTGAGGCCCGAATGCTCCGGTACCTCTTTCCAGATGGCAGGAGGGTGAAGAGTGTGTGTGAGGGGTGTGTGGGGTGTGTAAGAGTGTGTGTGAGGGGTGTGTGGGGTGTGTAAGAGTGTGTGTAAGAGTGTGTGTGAGGGGTGTGTAAGAGTGTGTGTGAGGGGTGTGTGGGGTGTGTAAGAGTGTGTGTGAGGGGTGTGTGGGGTGTGTAAGAGTGTGTGTGAGGGGTGTGTGAGGGGTGTGTGGGGTGTGTAAGAGTGTGTGTGAGGGGTGTGTGGGGTGTGTAAGAGTGTGTGTGAGGGGTGTGTGGGGTGTGTAAGAGTGTGTGTGAGGGGTGTGTGGGGTGTGTGAGGGGTGTGTGAGGGGTGTGTGTCTGTCCTCACTGTCCCCTGAAGGGTCTTGTGATCTGAGACGGTCCAGTTCCCAAACCAGGCAGTGATGCAGCTGCTCAGGACGCTCTCCATGGTCCCTCTGTAGAACACAGTCAGGATGGGGGAGGGAGATGGGCTTTCCTCAGCCTCCTCAGGAAGTAGAGGCGCTGCTGGGCTTTCTTGGTGATGGAGCTGGTGTTGAGTGACCAGGTGAAGTTCTCCACCAGATGGACACCAAGGAATTTGATGCTCTTGACGATCTCCACCGAGGATCCGTCGATGTTCAGTGGAGAATGGTCACTCTGTGCTCTCCTGAAGTCAACAACCATCTCTTTGGTCTTGTCGACGTTCAGGGAGAGGTTGTTGACTCTGCACCAGGCTGTTAGATGTTGCACCTCCTCTCTGTATGCTGACTCGTCGTTCTTGCTGATGAGACCCACCACGGTCGTGTCATCGGAGAACTTGATGATGTGGTTGGAGCTGTTCATTGCTGCACAGTCGTGAGTCAGCAGAGTGAACAGCAGTGGACTGAGCACACAGCCCTGAGGAGCTCCAGTGCTCAGTGTGGTGGTGCTGGAGATACTGCTCCCGATCCGGACTGACTGAGGTCTCCCAGTCAGGAAATCCAGGATCCAGTTGCAGAGAGAGGTGTTCAGGCCCAGGAGACTCAGCTTCTTAATCAGCTGCTGAGGGATGATTGTGTTGAATGCTGAACTGAAATCTATGAACAGCATTCGAACGTAGGAGTCCTTACAGTCCAGGTGTGTGAGGGCCAGATGGAGGGTTGTGGTGATGGCGTCGTCCGTGGAACGGTTAGGACGATACGCAAACTGCAAGGGGTCCAGCAAGGGTGGTAGCTGTGACTTGATGTGCCTCATGACGAGCCTCTCGAAGCATTTCATCACGATTGGTGTGAGTGCAACTGTGTGAGTGTAAGAAGAAGCTGAGTGGGAGGGTGGACACCCCATGGAGAAGTGTACATGGTTTTACTGATGATTTTAAACCAGAGTGGACGCACTGTATAAACCACCGTTAACTAAAAAATCTGCTGACCTCCAATGGAGGATTTTACACTGTATTATCTCTGTGAACTCTTTTATTTCTGTTTTAAATCCTGATGTTGCACATGATTGTCCTTTTTGTTCACAGAGAGAAACAGTTTTTCATGCTTTTATTCACTGCTCCAGGTTACAGTCACTGTTTGTGTTTTTACGGAGCATTTTAAGGTCTTTTATTGTTTTTACTTTTCAGTGTTTTATTTCTGGTTTTAAGTTTGACAGGAAACACCGGTTCAGGTGCCAACTGATTAATTTTATATTTGGTCAGGACAAAATGGTGATATACCTGAGCCGGAAAAAATTGCACAAAATACTGACTGTGAAGCTAAAAGAATTTTCTCCAGACTGATTAAATCAAGAATTTTAATTGATTTTAATTTTTATAAGAGTATCCATAAGAGTCACCTTGATCTATATATAATGTTATTTGTTTAAATAAAGGACTGTAAAAAGCCAAAAAACTCTCTCTCTCTCTCTCTCTCTCTCTTTCTCTCTCTCTGTGTGTGTGTGTGTGTGTGTGTGTGTGTGTGAAGAGAACAGCGGCGATGCGGTTTTACAAAATAAAATGTACAAAAAATGTACAAAAAATACATAACCAATTATGTATATAAAATTGAATAAATAATAATAAATTATATTATATAAACGCTCTATAGTGGGTTTTTATTATGAAAAATGAAAGCCGCTTTCTTCCGGCGGATATGACGCCATGCAGCGGGCGCTCTTGCCGTGTACAGTGTGATGAAAGTAGAACACTGTCACCTTCCGTGTGAATGTGTGTGTGTGAGAGAGAGAGACTGTGTGAGACTGTGTGTGTGTGAGAGAGAGAGACTGTGTGTGAGACTGTGTGAGACTGTGTGTGTGTGAGAGAGAGAGACTGTGTGTGAGACTGTGTGTGAGACTGTGTGTGTGTGAGAGAGAGTGTGTGTGAGACTGTGTGTGTGTGAGAGTGTGTGTGAGACTGTGTGTGAGAGTGTGTGTGAGCGCGCGAGTGTGTGGCGTTATAAGTTACATGGATAAATCATTATAACCGCTGTTCACCTTTACATAAGGTAAGAGTTGTGTGTGTGTGTGTGTGTGTGTGTGAGATGAGTTAGTTCCTTTTCTCAGCTCTATCTTGATTCTCTTCAGGTGAAAATGTTCTGGTGTGTAATCTCTCTCCTCTCTAACACTAACGTCTCCTTACTGTTACACCCCTTCTCTCTATTCTGCATTATGTGTGTGTGTGTGTGTCAGTGTGTGTCAGTGTGTTATTGTGCATTTCGGTGTGCGTGTGTGTGTGTGTGTAAAGTATGTAAGTGTGTGTGTTGTACTCATTGGTGAAGAGACATTGATGTATTTGTAAATTACAGCCTTTTTGTTGTGTTTGTGTAAGGATGTGGAGTCGCTGCTTTTCACACACACACACACACACACACACACACACACACACACACACACACAGTGTGTGGAATTTCTACTTTTGAATATGTAAATATTATGTAAATTGTGATTATTCAGAGCTAAAGGGATTAAAGTGTTTAGACTCCACCCGTCTCTGGGGGCGTGTACTTCATTATAATCAACTAAACCCTGAGACTGAAACTCCTCCATGTTAATATCATTAACACCACTAACTACACTATTAACTCTCTTTAACTCTCTCTCTCTAACTACACTATTAACTCTCTTTAACTCTCTCTCTCTAACTACACTATTAACTCTCTTAACTAAACTAAGCAACACGGGGTGTGTGTGTTCGTGTCGTTGTGTGTCATTGTCATTCTGTGTGTGTTGGTGTGTGTGTGTGTGTCATTGTCATTCTGTGTGTGTTGGTGTGTGTGTGTGTGTGTGTCATTGTCATTCTGTGTGTGTTGGTGTGTGTGTGTGTCATTGTCATTCTGTGTGTGTTGGTGTGTGTGTGTGTCATTGTCATTCTGTGTGTGTTGGTGTGTGTGTGTGTGTCATTGTCATTCTGTGTGTGTTGGTGTGTGTGTGTGTGTGTGTCATTGTCATTCTGTGTGTGTTGGTGTGTGTGTGTGTGTCATTGTCATTCTGTGTGTGTTGGTGTGTGTGTGTGTGTGTGTCATTGTCATTCTGTGTGTGTTGGTGTGTGTGTGTGTCATTGTCATTCTGTGTGTGTTGGTGTGTGTGTGTGTCATTGTCATTCTGTGTGTGTTGGTGTGTGTGTGTGTGTCATTGTCATTCTGTGTGTGTTGGTGTGTGTGTGTGTGTCATTGTCATTCTGTGTGTGTTGGTGTGTGTGTGTGTGTGTGTCATTGTCATTCTGTGTGTGTTGGTGTGTGTGTGTGTCATTGTCATTCTGTGTGTGTTGGTGTGTGTGTGTGTGTCATTGTCATTCTGTGTGTGTTGGTGTGTGTGTGTGTGTGTGTCATTGTCATT